>NW_020655400.1:0-1740 GCF_003589595.1 Hyposmocoma kahamanoa
TGAATAATAAAAAAAATGCACGTGGTTGTGTTTATTAGGCGACAGTGTGTTATTGAACTTTTAATTATTTAATAGGTGTTAAGTCTACAATTTGTTAATCATCAAGATCTAATAGCCATTTTTTCCATTTGTTTAAATTGTCGTGTTGTCAAGTTCTTACGTTAAAGATTGTTGCAAATTTATGGAAGTAGGTAAAATGAGTAAAAAGAGTTCTTGAGCGAAACAGACTTTAACTCCAGGGTGTAGAAATTTGTAGATGCGACGTTCTAGGTGTATTTCATATTCGCTCGAGTTTATTGTTATAAGTACTGCTGTGGCTGCTTTCAGAATGTATACGTATGTATATCTGACGCTTACGAAAGACTTTCGATTCTTTGTGCATAGCCTATCATTAGAGTATTACTATTATATTTATATTACATACATTACATTATGAATTATATTAATCAATCGCAATTAATAGTTTAGAGACGTCCATCTGGTTGCTTAGTCTACGAGCTAGTTTTGCGGACCACAAATCCTTTTACAAATTAATACCACAGTTTTTAATTATAATATTGTTGTAATACTCGTCAACAGTCATCAAATAGCAATGTATTTATTTTACGTGTAAATGCATTAAGCGACGATATTCTGATGTTCCTGGGTAGCGAGATAAAAATCTTTAGGACCATAAATAATGGGTTATTTTCTACACTTGTTAATGTGCTTATAGCACGTAAATGTTTTGAAACAGCTACTTGTACTCAATACAAATAGTATAGGGTACAAATAAATTATTTACGACGTATTATTTGTTTGTAAATAATTACTTCGACGAGATCGTATTAATTTTACTAAGTTCTGTTTGAGTTGTTCTTAATGCATTGCACTTACAAATATCTAATTCTAAAATCAAAATTCAAATTGACGACTTCGGTGGCCCAACGACTCGCGCTGTGTGCGCTGGATGAAGAAGTCCCGAATTCGACTCCTGGTAAGACCTTTTGGGCATAAGAACTTTTCTACATTGATTCTGGACTGGGTGTTCTGGCTGGCGCCTGGAATGAATTCTGTTGTTCTGGAAAGTATTTCTTACTGAGCGGACGTGTCGCGACCGCGAGTAACTTTTTCTTACGTGTTGATTATGTGTTTATTGTATTTCGAAATTGTCGCTGCTTTGCTAAAATCGGTGGCTCAAGTGGTGGTCAACAAATCAGTGTGGTCTACAACTACGTCATCGCTCGCAGCTGGCATTACGCACACGCTCTGATACAGATTACGTTCTGTTTTCATTACGCGAGTACCCATTCTTGATCGGTTCTGACCCTATTTTACTTTGTGATTTACTAAGCTGTAGTGAATTCATCTACTGACTCAGAGAATTAGGAGATAATGAGTTCTTCGAATTTTTCGTGGGTTGCTGTGCGGAAACAACAGACGAGAGTGATTTTGCCTATCACCTTATGTGTTAAAGTTGTTCCCAGTAACCATTGTCGTTCGACTAATCAGCGGCTGTATAATAGTCTTTGGTTATAAAGTTTTTATGTCAATATAGTTCTCAATCTCGTAAGTGGCATAACTAAGCGAAAAGTGATAAAAATATACTTTGAGCTAACGTGCTCGTAGTTTTTAACATTTATAAATTTGATAATCTGAGAGTTTTGTAAATTGTTTCCAATATTTTAATACTTGTCACGTTCTTACTTAACTAACTGTTAGCATTCCTAAAATATCTTTATAATATTGTAAATTAATATT
>NW_020655400.1:1750-24557 GCF_003589595.1 Hyposmocoma kahamanoa
TGATATTACTGTGGAGACGGCGATATTAGATCGATATGATTATGTGATGTAATTATAAAACTTGCTGTACCCGTATTCATGAAATTATGTAAAGATACTTAGTATTATTTCTTTAATTATTATTTTTCTTATTTAGTTTTCTCGAGACGATAAAAGGTCAGGAAAGGCCGACTGTTAGCATTCCTAAAATATCTTTATAATATTGTAAATTAATATTAGTAATTTGTTTGGGTAAATTTGAGTATTTTGCTATACAGTAATATTGTACTCTATAGCAAAATACATAATTAAATTAGATTCGGCACCAGAAGTTGTGATTATTATACTGTGTGATGTTTCGCGATTATACTAGTATTTATAAAATATCTTTGTAATATTGTACATAAATAGTAGTAATTCAGTTGCATAGATTTGAGTGCTTTGCTATACAGTAATTGTACTATTGAGCAAAATACATAATTATGAGATTCGGAAACGGAAGTTGTGACCACTGTACCGCGTGCTGTTTCTTAATTGTATTAGCATTTACAAGATATCTCTAAAAATTGTACTTAGTAGTAGTAACTCGTTTGTATAAATTTGTGTATTTTGCTATACAGTAATTGTACGGTTTAGCAAAATACATGATTAAATAAGATTAGGAAACGGAAGTTGTGATTATTATACGCGGGCTGTTTCTCGATTGGTGGGGTAACCTGATTGACATCAAGAGGGTTTTAAAAGCGGGAAACAGTACGTGCTCGACACAGATTGTTACTAAAAATTCTCAGGTGAAGATTATAATCAATGTACGTTCGTGACAATTAAAGTGAAGAAGTTATATCCAGTATTTAGTTATTTTAAATATCCCCTTTTCATATAACTGTTTTTCGTTTTTATTTTATTAGCATAATAATAATGTTATGTAATATAATCAATACAAAAACTTACATTATTTTGATGGTATATGATGTTTTAATAAGGGAATTAATATTATTTTAAACTTTCCAATTCAAGAAGAAAAGATGCGTCTAAGAATAATGTCTTCGCAAAATAATAAATAGCTAAAATATGATTTCATATCGAATTCTTAGATATATGTATACCTATAGAAAAAAGGAATGTGCACATAATTGAACAATTCGGGGGTAGACCTCTAACTTAAAAGTCGAATTTTAGTTGCGGAATATATTTTAATTTTAAATAAATAATTAAATAACACTTATAGGCAAAATATTTACATATTATGACAGTTTAGGCTACAGTACCTGTTGGCAGTCTAGAATCCTTACAGTTACTCCTCACTTACAACACATCACAAAAAGCACACAACATTCACATGGAGGGCATCAAAGGCAGTGTAGAGGCACTTTCTCAATCCTTTTCTGCACGGATGACTGCATTTGAAGACGACCTTAAGAAGATCTCGCCTGGTGGTGGTGTCTCCAGCAGTGGCCTTGCTCAAGACTTCCAGCAATTCCAAACGTTTATATTGTCTGCACTGGTTAGTCTTTAAAAGCAGTTAAACTTGCTCATATCCGAGTGTGATGCAATAGAGATGCGTTCTAGGCGCAAGATGTTACTGCTTCATGGAATACCTGAAGCAAAGAATGAAGACACCACCCAGGTGGTACTAAATGCACTCTTAAAGGATCCCGGTTTGCCGGTTATAAAGCCAGATGACATCAGACGAGTTCATCGTATGGGGCGTGCCACCAAAGAAAAGCCTCGCTCCCTTGTTATAAAATTCTGCTCACAGGATCTTCGTGACAGGGTATGGTTTTCCAAAAGTCAACTCAAAGGTAGTGGGTTCACTCTGTCAGAGTTATTGACCAGAAGGCGAAGACCTTGGAGTGGCTAAGTGCTGGACAAGTCAGGGCCGCGTTGTGGTGCTTGGCGAAGGAGGTAAGCGGCACGTTATCCACACGTCTGCGGAGCTCCAACAGTTCGCGGAGACATCGGCAGCGGCTAGTACGGTTCGTCAAGATCCTACTGGAGGCGCTTCCTCGCTGCCAGCACCAGTGGAGAGCGCTGCTATTCGTAGAAAGCGTGCGCCAACTACAAAAAAATAGTGGTAATGCTAGAAAGACTTGTTTTTCTCGATCAGATTTGTTTTATATGTTTTAACCTTAGAATAATAACGCATAGAAACCTAGTCCGCACACGCTAAGTGAGGCAAGTTGAAGCACGCCCAATGGGCCTACACGAGCGGGCGGGCCTTCAGTGCTCAAGGTCAACTTGCACTGCGAACAGCTCCAGAATTTTAGCTAAAAATGACGAAATGTGCGGTAAATGAGTGTAAAAATATGTCAGACAAACATAAAATAGATACTAACATCACATTCCACAAGGAAGTAACGCGTTTCAACTTGTATTTTTATATAAATATTCACTAAAACCGAAAATTAATTTCGTTGCAACAAGACACGAAAATGTTGCAAAGGACGGATTTCTTTCTCCCAATTTTGCTATTCTGTTTCAAAATAATTGTATAACGTAATTTTTTGAGAATAGGCAATATCGCGATGACTGCAGATTTTTTATTTATTCTAATGTAAGTGTGCATTTGACCTACATTTCTGCAAGTTGAATGCGTACAAATGTTGTTTACAAAGAGCAACCCCTAGAGTCTGCCTTACGAATGAGCGGTAAAGTTTAACCAATGTGACGATTTCAAGTGTAATAATGCTTACCTATGAAATAAAGATTATTTTGATTTTGATTTTGATTCTGGGTGTCGTTTCCGGGGTATTTGGGGGTGCTCATTACGAATATAGCACTTATTTCTAAATACAAGATGGCGGACACGATTTCTAAAAAAATGCAATATGGGTATCCTTTTCGAGGTATTTGGGGATGCTCATTACAAATATGACACACATTTCTAAATCCAAAATGGCGGACGCGATTTTTAGAATAATGGCAAGTTGGGTATCGTTCTCGAGATATTTGGGGGTACTTATTACGAATATAGCACTTATTTGTAAATCCATGATGGTGGACACGATTTTTCAAAAAATGCTATATGGGTATCCTTTTCGAGGTATTTGGGGATGCTCAATACGAATATGGCAATCATTTCTAAATCCGAGATGGCGGGCACAATTTTTCCAATAATTGCAAGTTGGGTATCGTTTTCGAGATATTTGGGGATGTTCAATACGAATATGGCACTCATTTCTAAATCCAAGATGGCAGACACGACAATTCAAACAAAAGCAATATTCGTAATGAGCACCCCAAATACCTCGAAAACGATACCCAACTTGCCATTATTCGAAAAATCGTGACCGCCATCTTGGATTTACAAATAGTGCCATATGCACATTAAGCATCCCCAAATACCTCGAAAATGATACCCATATAGCATTTTCTTGAAAAATCGTGTCCGCCATCTTGGATTTAGAAATGAGTGCCATATTTGTAATGAGCACCTCTAAATACCTCGATAATGCTTCCCATATTGCATTTATTTGAAAACTCGTATCCGCCATCTTGGATTTAGAAATAAATGCTATATTCGTAATGAGCACCCCCAAATACCTTGAAAAGGATACCCAACTTGCCATTATTCGAAAAATCGTGCCCGCCATCTTCGATTTACAAATGAGTGCCATATTCGTAATGAGCACCTCGAATACCTCGAAAATGATTCCCATATTGCATTTATTTGAAAGATCGTGTCCGTCATCGTGTATTCAGATATAAATGCCATTTCCATAAGGATTACCAAAAATAAATTTTTGGAAATTCGTGTCACTTGACATTGTCGATCGACATTAACGATCTACAAAACCGAGCATATCTGTAGGCACCTGATCGACAATGTCGGGCAAATCTGTAGGCACTCTTAACTTTGATGAGTTAAGCAAGATACAATTTCCCCACTTTTGAGGGAAATGTTATTCCATGGCATCATTATTTGTATATTGGTGTGCGTGCCGACGAGCGTAGATACAAGTTGCTTACGCCTACATGAATTTGATTTTTGCCTCGCTTGTGACAGTTCGTTTGGTATGAAACTATCATTCTATGCGTTATTATTCTAAGGTTTTACCATTGTAGCAAACACTGAATTACCTGTATTTGTATTGTCTATTGGTATTGAGAGCATGAATAAGTAGCATTTTTATATTTTTGTTCTTGTGGGTAATATTTAGTCGTAGCGTAATGTAGTAACCGTTTATTTTGTACATATTTTTAAAGTTTTTGCAAAACAACCACTTTTACTTTTTCTGTTTTGACAAATAGTACCTAGACTATTTTATTTTTGTTTGTTTTTTCTGAATTTGCTTTCGTATGGATGAGCTGTTGTTTTGTCATATTTATCACATTCATTCACGTATTTTCTGTCTCGCTTGCTCATTTCATACATTTCGCAAAATCTGTGTGTCAAATTGTCCATTGATATTTTTTATTTTTATTTTATCTGTAGCGTTCATAGAAGGATGGAAAATAGTGCGTTCCATTCTATGCTTTTGTTGTCATGTTTTTGTAATTTTTAATTTTTAATGTTGTTTCGTGGCTTCTGGGCGGCTGGCGGATACAAATTATATTATTTGATTTTTATTTTAATCTATTGTTACTATTATTTTTATATATATTTTTAATTTATTCACTCTATTTTCATTTTTATTTATTTATTTGTTTATTTTTATTTTTAGTATTATTTTATTCTACCTAGAGGTGCCGGTGATGATTTTATACCGATTTATAGGATATCGAAGTTATAATAGGTAAAAGAACTAATATTAATTGCTATTTCGGTAACTACTCTAGCAAACCATAAAGTTTTTAATGCCTTGGTCTGTCATTTAAAAAAAATAAACAACTTCAAAAATACGTCACGACAATCGTGTGTGTTATAAACAATAATGGGCTGGTGATTTCGGTGTTTATTTATTAAAAACATACCTTAAGTAGCGTTTTTCAAATTTACCCTGAATATAAATGTTTATAAACTATACTTTAAGGAGTAATTTCATGGTAAACGTTAGAACCACTCAAACGGAATATTGTCATATGTATCCAAATACACCAAAAATTTCATTAGTGCTTTGTTAGTTCAGGATTTGCGGTGTATTACTGCATTTTATTTCAGATGTTTTTGTTGGTAGTACAGAAGGTATTTATTTAGCAATGCAGAATAAAAATTTTTATTTATAAAATCTTTTATTTAAACTGAATTCTTTTCTAATTTGCGAAACCAAATAGCCGCCATTTTGCAGTAGGAGGAGCGCATCGCGTGAGCGGTTATTATAATAGAAATAATTTGTTAATGTAACAAAAAAAAGCATCACAGTACACATGCATTCTTTAGAATTCAGAATATCTTTATATGCTGGTCAAGAAATAGGCTCAAAATGTCTGTACATGCTTTAAATTCTAAATAATTACTAATGAATGTTTTAGAATAGAATACATTTAATTGCCAGAATACAGAAATTACACAACTCTTAAGTAAAATTGGGTACATTGCATTATAATTAACCCACAAGCAGATGTGCCAATATTAATGGATTTAATGTTTGATCTCTGTAGTTTCAAACTAATGTAGTTTGTAAATTGTACTATTTATTACTATAGAAGCAATGCGTTAAAAGTCATTTTGTCAATTGTAATTTAAAAGCACGTCCTTGCAACAATTTAACTTAATTTGGCAGATTGTTGTAAATAATTATACACATGTTAAAGCAGTTATTCTCATAAATCACTTTATGGCAACGAGTTTGGTATAAAAGATTCATAATTTGTGCTTTAGTTTACCTTTGAATGACTTTATCACGTTTCTTAAAATATTGAGGATGAGAGTCGACAAATATCCCTAATGTATACACGTGGCAAAGGCAATATGTTATAATTATATGTTTAGTATTTTCGAAAAACGAGTTGCTGTTAGATCCACGCATCGCAAATTCTCCGAAAATCTGATGCAGCAGGTTTAATGTACAATTGTTTTGTTCACATACTTTTTAGGCAGGCTTTCTTTTGCTGTCGATGTGTTGTTACAGTTCCTTTCTATTGCCTTATTAATTACAATATTTGTAAATTGAGTTTTGAATAGACTGATTAATGTCAGGAGATTGCATCCTGTCCATAGAAGCAGCTGTCTGATAGCCAACAATTTGGTAATGTGACAGCAATTCTGTTATCTACCGCTTAGAATAACTTGCAAAATAATTGCTATCTTATGTCAATTAAAGATGTTAGTAATATAAGATAAAATTATAAGTATCAACGGAATGGAATTTACTACAAGACTATAACAAAATGGCAAACTATGTAATTACACATGTAAATTATGTTCCACATTGCTTTCATTGCTTGCGAGGCTCTTACTGACACTGCCACTGGGCACACGACTTGTTCGTCTCGTCATTTTCCTTATATCATAAATAATATATATTTGTTAATTGTGGTCTTGGTGGTCAAGTTGCAAACCTATATGTATATCCATGCCTCACTTTACAGAATAAAATTATTTTGAGTGCTATTTAAAGTAGTTACAAGGAGGGAGGTATTTTTAAATTTCTCACACGGTATGCAGGAACCGCAACAACGGAAAAACAGCAACAAATAGGAATCAGAGTCTCACACAGGTGGGAATGATTGAAGTTTGCTTATTTAGGTACAATAACATTGATCTTGGGATTGCTCCTTAAAAAGTTAAATCCATCATTAGTTTACATATAACTTACATAATTTAATAACTTATCCATAGCCAGTATATTTTTTTTAATGTTCTGTTGAGTTGTATTTTCTTATATTTGTGCTATGAGCTAAATTTCTTAATTCTAATTGAAGGCACAATATGTCACTTTCATAACTTTGTATTTTTATTAAGGATTTGATTATGTAATTTACTAAATTCACGCAACAAATTGTGACATTCTCTTTTTTGTTATGGTAATATTTTTAAAATTTGAAATTTTTTTTGTTTATACCTTTAACTTGTTGTGCTGGAAAGGTGTTAATTTTAACATACACATACTACATATATTTTATTTTAGTTTGTTTTTACTGTAATCAAAGTTGTTGAAATCATCGAGTTATCTTCCAGGACAAACAGCTGGTGATTATCTCATGTGTAAGAGGTGTTATAGCAGGCACCACTGTGGGAGCACTGCCGTGCCGACAAGTTAATCAAGAAGCGACTGTTCCTGTGTTACGAGCAATTATAGAAGAAGCATGAGGCCATACTCTCCATTTGTCGAATGACCGAGCTTACTCCGGAATGAGGACATTCCTTAAGCAGAATGGCCGTCTGTTAGCGTATCGTGACATTGTTTTATTTTATTCTGTTAGAAAACTTACTTTGCGTCATTAAGAATTAGTTTCATCGAAATAAGAAATAAATCGATATCATCATCATCAATATCAACCGAACGGTGACAGGCGGCCGCCATTACGAAAAGCATCTTTGACTAGAACAGACGTGTTTTGTTTTGTTTGGATTTATAGTGAAAGATCTTATAATATAATTTATAACAGTCACTGGAGTCTCATTTCTATGTCTACTTGGAAACCTTCTAATAATACGAAGATAAATAATAACGCGTACTCTCTAGCAAAGTCGCTAAAACTGTCACTCGTGTACAGGCCCTTTCATTTCCACTGTGGCCCAAGTACTGGATTTCAAAGAATGATTAGTGTTATGACTTTTGACTTAAATTATCAAAGTGAATTAAATAAATACAATTAATGAACATCGTGCTGTACAAAAGATGTGTTAAAAGTAGTAAACTAACCGCAGTCATCGGACGTTGATTTATTCATAAAGATATTAGGTACGATGTTGGTATAGATGTTGTCTAAACAAGACTTACAACATTGAAAAAGTGAACTGATCCCACTACTTAGTCTAAGATCTTGTAATAAATTAACAATGATGCCTGAAGTAATATATTTATTTGGTTATTTATTTTGCCTAAAACCTCGTCTAATCAGTTTATCAGACAATCCGTAAGATGAACGTGAGTGATCTCAAGCTTAATATAATAGAAATAATTTGTTAATTTAACAAAAAAAAGCATCATATTACACATGCATTGTGCAGAATATCTTTATATACCGGTCAAGAAATAGGCTCACAATGTCTGTACATGCTTTAAATTTTATTATTTTTAGTTTTAGTTTATAAATATAATTACTAATGAATATTTCAGAATAGAATTTTTTTTGTATTTTGAGTTATAGCAATTCCTGTAAAAGCAAATAGTCTTATGGGAGGGGCCAGCTGTACGGTTTGGATATCTAGTTAACAAATTATATACTTCACGTTTCCTAGTAAATAAGACCAAGTTTTTTTTTAACAAACATGCATACCTCATATACGTACATGGCGGGAAGCCTTAGAAGATTTAGCTTTCTAAAAAACGGTCTACAAGATTCGAGCGGACCTACTCTACATATAGCTCTGACACATTTTTTCTGGATAGCAAATACACGGTTTATCTCTACGCAGTTCCCCCAGATGATGAGGCCATAGCGCAAGCTTGAGCAGACAAATGCATGGTAGGCCATCAAGGCAGTCCTCTGATCACATATATGCGTTAGACGATGTAAACCAAATACAAATCGATTCAGCTTTGCACATATTGAATCAGCCTGTGGTTTCCATGTTAGTTGAGAGTCCAATACTATGCCGAGAAAATTGCTGGATGAGCATTTCACAATTCCATCTCCATGACTACTTACAGAGAGTTTTTGGGGCTTTCCATTATAATTTTAAAATTGTATGAGCTTTGTTTTTGAAACATTTACTTTCAGATTATTTCTCTTAAGCCAGTCAATAATGTTACATATAGTGTCATTTATTCCTTTTTCATAATCTATGTCAGAATTCTTATTAATAATGATTGATATGTCATCTGCAAAAAGAGTGCATGGATATTTTGTCATTTCAGGGAGGTCATTAACATACAATAAAAACAGCAATGGACCTAAAATACTTCCTTGAGGCACACCGTATTTATTAACTTTAAACTCTTATCTGTGGGTCTCAATCTCATTATTATTATTTAACTTCACTACCTCTACTCTGAGTTCTGTTGATAAGGTAACTTGCTATCCAGTTATACACCTGGCCACGAAAACCGTATCTTTCTAATTTGGATAGCAGATGTGCCAATATAAATGGATTTAATGTTTGGTCTCTGTAGTTTCAAATTAATGTACAACATTTGTAAATTATACTATTTATTACCATAGAAGCAATGCGTCAAAAGTCATTGTGTCAATTGTAATGTAACATGCTTTTACATACAACCTTGCAACAACTTAATTTCATTTGGTAATTTATCGAAAATAGTTACCTATACACTTGTTGAAGAAGTTATTCTCATAAATCACTTTATTGCAACGGGTTTGGTATAAAAGGTTCATAATTTTTGCTTTAGTTTGCCTTTGAAGGACTTTACCCCGTGTCTTAAAATATTTAGGATGAGAATTGACAAATACACAGATATCCCTAATGTACACATGTGGCAAAGACAATATGTCATATATGTTTAGTATTTTCGAACAACAACTTGCAGCTGGTAGAATCACACACCGCAAATTCTCCGAATAATTTGATGCAGCAGATTTAATGTACGATTGATTTTGTTCACATACTTTTTAGACAGGCTTTCTTTTGCTGTCGATGTGTTGTTACAGTTCTTCTCTATTGCCTTATTAATTATAATATTTGTAAATTGAGTTTTCAATAGACTGATTAATGTCAGGAGTTTGAATCCTGTCAATAGAAGCAACTGTCTGATAGCCAACACTTTGGTAATGTCACAGCAATTCTGTTATCTGCCACTTAGAATAACTTGCAAAATAATGCCTATCTTATGTCAAATAAAGAAGTTAGTAATTTAAAATAAAATTATAAGTATTAACAGAATGGAATTTACTAAAAGTCTATAACGAAATAGCAAACTATGTAATTACACATGTAAATTATGTCTCATATTGCTTTCATTTCTTGCGAGGCTCTTACTGAAAGGAATTCCATAATTGGATAACAGTGGGCATTGTTGCGTTCCGGTTATGAGGGGTGTGGGTGCTGATGAAATTGTAGGCACTTGGGACTTGTCAACTCGGCGGTGCCCCTCGGATGGTTTGCAATTTGAAGTTTTGAATGGCAATGCGCAGCTTTTGTGAATAGGCGTGTCGCTTGCCACTGGGTGCGCAACTTGTTCGTCCCGTCATTTTCCTTATATCATAAATAATACATATTTATTAATTGTGGTCTTGGTAGTCAAGTTGAAAACCTGTATGTATATCCATCCATCGCTATACAGAATAATATTATTCTGAGTATCATTTAAAGTACTTACAAGGAGGGAGGTATTTTTAAATTCCTCACACGGTTCCTGCATCAGCAATAAAGAGGAATCAGAGTCTCACACAGGTGGGAATGATTGAGCTTTGCTTATTTAGGTACAATTACATTGATCTTGGGATTTCTCCTTAAAAAGTCAAATCCAGCATTGCTTTACATATAACTTACATAATTTAATAACTTATCCATAACCAGTATGTATTTTTTAATCTTCTGTTGAGTTGTATTTTCTTATATTTGTGCTATGAGCCAAATTTTTTAAATTCTAATTGATGGCACAATATGTCACTTTCATAACTTTGTCTATTTGTTAAGGTTTTGATTATGTACAATTACTAAATTCATGCAACAAATGTTGACGTTCTTTTCTGTTAAAGTAATATTTTTACAATTTGAAATTTTCATTTGTTTGTAATAAATTTATGAAATGCTATAATTATCAATAATAATAACAAACTAGTAGAGTAATTTCACAAAAAATAAATTGAATATCAATTCAATAAAAATTTAATTTAAGAAATGTCTTAATTTTAACATACCTACACATATTACATATATTTTTTTTAGTTTGTTTGACTGTAATTTAAAATCAAAGTTGTATAAGTCATCGAGTTATCTTCCAGGACAAACAGCTGGTGATTCCATTCATCATTCATGCATGAGCGCGAGCGCACGCTGTCTTCGCTGTGGCTTATAGCCCTCATCGTCGTACCGTGTTTTGTTCCGTTTAGATTTGAAAGTTTATTGAGTGACGATGGCCTCAAAAGTGTTAAAATGTGACAGATGTAACATCGTAATTGATGAAGTGCTTGCTTTTGTGCAAAATAAAGCGGATATTATGAACAAGGACAATTTAGTGCAAATATGTAACACTGCATTTTCTGCCGAAGACATTAAACGGGCGAAGATGCTGCTATTTGAATCAATTCCTAGCTCAACTATGAAAGCTCGTAGAAATAAGGGAAAAACAATACGCGACATTGAAGACATAGTGTCGTTAATAAAAGGAGTGGACGCCGAGCTTTTGCCAATATTTGTAGCCAAAGATTTAAACAAATTGCCCCCCGTCTGTTTCGATCATGTCGATCCCACACGTCTATTAAAAGATATTCTTCTGTTACAAAATGAATTTCATAAATTTAAAACTCAGTATGTAACAAAAGAAGATTTGAGGGTATTTCAGAGTGAACTGGAAAATATTAAGCGAGCGTCTATCGTTAATGACTTTAACTTCGTCAACCATAAACGAGGTGCGCACGTTATGGACAGCTATACGTGCAATAGCGGCCCGATCGGACTTAATCCGTTATCGCTTGAATTTCTGAACCCGCAAAGTACAGATAACACCACCCTTACATCCGTCTCGGCCGGTCAACAAAATTGCGAGATACCCCCTGTAGCATCCCCTGTAGCAAATCTAAACGACAGCAAGTTTTCATCTAATGATTATCGAGATACGCCTAACTCGAGCAAATCATTCAATACAGAGCGCATAACTCATATTGTAAACAAACAGTCCAGTTCAACGTCTAATACGAAACCGGTTTCTGATAACACGCATTCACAATGCACGACCACTACTACGAGCGCGCAAGTCGCTGTACTCGACGCAAGTGAGTTTAACTCGCAGCAATTATATAGCCAGGCGGTTGGGCGAGAGTTGGAAAAGATCACCACGAACTCGAATCGCGAAAAAGAAGTAGGGGTGAATAATAAGTGGCAAGTTGTAACTGCAAAGAAAACAAAACGTAATGTAAATCATTTTGTTGGTAAAATGGGCAAACGTAATTGTGATCTTAACTGCAAATTTAAGTCTGTAGAAGTTAAAGTACCGCTACATATATCTCATGTCTGTAAGGATACAAGAGAAGAAGATATAATAGAATACATAAAAGACAAAACAGGCGAAATAGTCATACTTTATAAAATAAATTTGCCGACTGAAAGAAGGTATGACTCGTATAAATTATACGTTTCAAAAAGCAAAATGGAAATGTTGTTGGATGATTCCTTTTGGCCTAAGGGAATTACTTATAGACGTTTTGCAAAACGTATAAATAAATATCAGGAAGTACGCGGCTCTGAACGCTTAATTAATGAAGCTAAAAATACGAAATAATGGATAAATCAGACAGGCAACAAAAAATCAAGTTTATTAGCTTCAATTGTAAGTATGTTAAAACTTCTTCTGAAGACATACGTCATCTGTGTAAAAATGCCGCCATAGTTGCTCTCCAAGAAACTTGGTTGCTTCCTTTTGATTTACCATTTCTTGGGACAATAGATACTGATTTTGAATATACTGGGAAATCAGCCGTTGACATTTCGACTGGAGTTCTAAGAGGCAGGCCCTATGGTGGTGTGGCGATACTGTGGCGTAAGGGTATATTTCAGGCCGTGTCAGTGCTGGAGTGCAACAGCTCACGTGTTGTGGCTATAAAAGTGACGGAAGGCGAACGCTCATTTGTGGTTTTCAGCGTGTATATGCCCACAGACAGAGTAGATAATTTAACAACTTTCACTGAGTGCCTTAGTGTGATTAGTGCGGTCGTGGAAAATAGTGATGTGGAAGTCGTGTACATGTTAGGAGACTTTAACGCTCACCCAGGTGAATCATTTTGCAATGAATTGATTAACTTCTGTTCGGAACAATCGTGGATATGTGCTGATTTAGAACTTCTAGGCTTAACCTCTGATAATCACACTTTTGTAAGCGATTCTAATGGTAGTAGGAGTTGGTTGGACCATTGTGTGGTCACACAGAGCGCCTGGCGTACTGTTGCTAGTGTCAATATAGACTATAATGTGTACTCGTCTGATCATTTACCACTTATTATAGAATGTAATTTTAGCATGATAAGAACTAAAAGAAGACAGAACATGCACCAATGTAATAAAATAATATGGGGAGATAGAAATAGTGAACAGATAGATATGTACCGTAGCATATGTAATAGTAAATTACGCGAAATTGATTTTCCTCAAGAATTAGCCGAATGCTGTAATAGCCTTTGTCATTGTGAAGTGCACAAAAATATAATAAATGAAATGTATATCGACATTGTTGATATTCTTTCTGATGCCGCTATACAAACCCATGTCAAACATGTAACCCACTCCAGTCGAAAAAAACGTGTATGCGGCTGGAATAAATATGTCCGTAGCGCGCACGGAGAGGCTAGGCTGAAATACGAAATGTGGCTTTGGTATCATAAACCTACTCAAGGTAAAGTTTATGACGAAATGTGCGAGTCTCGTAAAATATTTAAAAGTAAGCTAAAATGGTGCTTAAAACACCAAGACCAAATTAAGATGGATACACTCGCAACTCATCGAAAGTCAAACCATTTTAGCAAATTCTGGAAAGCTACAAATAAGCTTAATTTGAAGCCTAGTCTCCCCACGAGCGTGGCGGGTTTGAGTGAACCCAGGGATATTGCTGAAGTATTTAGAGAGCATTTCCAAGTAAAATCGCCTTTGGGTCCGTCGCATTCGGTGATCGATGCTGAGACGAGTCATGACAAGATGTCGATTAAATTTACACCTAAGCAAGTAGCAGCCATTATTCGAACCATGGCCAGAGGCAAATCGCCTGGTTGTGACTGTCTCAGTATCGAGCACCTGAAGAATGCTGGGGTTCATTTGCCGCGAGTCTTGTCTGTGTTCTACACACTTTGTCTAAGCCATGCGTACTTACCAACGGACTTAATAAACACTATCGTTGTACCCATAGTAAAAGACGGAACTGGAGATATTGCAGACAAGATGAACTACAGACCAATTTCCTTGGCGAATGTTCTCGCAAAGGTATTGGATAGCATGCTTAACGCTCAACTTGACGAATATATACATTGTCATGACGCACAATTTGGTTTCAAACCAGGGCTTTCGACAGAAAGTGCCATTTTGGGCCTTAAGCATGCTGTCCGGTACTACACTGATCGCAGCACTAATGTGTACGCATGTTTCCTAGACCTCTCCAAAGCTTTCGACTTAGTTTCATACGATGTCTTGTGGAAGAAGATGAGGGATAGGAACATTCCTGTTGAGCTGATAAGTGTATTCCAGTACTGGTACACAAATCAGACCAATAGCATACGGTGGGCTGGCGAGTTTTCAGATACTTATGGGTTGGAGAGCGGAGTGAGACAAGGGGGGTTGTCTTCGCCCAAGCTCTTCAATCTGTATATGGATGGGCTCATCGGTGAGCTCTGTAGCACACATGTCGGATGCCACGTGGATGGTGTTTGTGTAAACAGCATCAGCTATGCGGATGACATGGTGTTGCTGAGCCCAACGGTGAGAGCACTAAGAAGGCTCCTAAAAATATGCGAGTCTTATGCGACAACTCATGGGCTACAATATAATGTAAAAAAAAGTGAATATTTGATCTTTAAGGCTGTCGGTAAAAGACCTGAAATGGTACCTGAAGAGGTGCCGCCAATTATTCTCAACGGTATTCCACTACATAGAGTGTATCACTTTAAATATTTAGGGCATTACCTGACCGACGACCTTAGAGATCACATAGACATAGAGAGAGAACGCAGGGCACTGGCGGTGAGATGTAACATGTTGGCCCGCAGGTTTGCTCGTTGCTCGGATCAAGTAAAGATCACGCTCTTCAAAGCGTACTGCCAGAGCTTTTATACGAGCAGCCTGTGGTTTAACTGTACTCAGAAATCGCTTAGTGCCCTGAGAGTTCAGTATAATAATGGTTTTCGAGCTCTGATGGGGCTGCCCCGCTGCTGTAGCGCATCACAAATGTTAGCCGAGGCACGCACTGATGGTTTTCACGCTATCATGCGGAAAAGAGCTGCCTCGCTGATGACAAGGATGCGGGCCAGCACCAACAGTATTCTGGAGGTGTTTGCGGAAAAACCTGACTCCCCCATATACAAACATGTAAACCGGTTGATGATTGTATATACAAGTATATAATCATTAACTGGTTACATTATTACTGTATTTTTAGCCTACTCAATTTTATTACTTTTCTTTTTTACTGTACTACTAACATTAGTGTGTTTAAGATGTTTTGTAATACTAACAAATGGATCCTAGCTGTCTGAATAAAGAACTTATATTATTATTATTATTATTATATTGTCTCATGTGTAAGAGGTGTTATAGCAGGCATCATTGTGGGAGCACTGCCGTGCCGGCTAGTTCATCAAGAAGCGACTGCTCCTGTGTTACGAGCAATTCTAGAAGAAGCATGAGGACATGCTCTCCACTTGTCGAATGACCGAGCTTATTCCGGATTGAGGACATTCCTAGAGCAGAATGGCCGTCTGTTAGCATATCGAGACATTATATTATTTCATTTTTTTAGAAAATTTACTTTGCGTGATTAAGAATTAGTTTCATCGAAATAAGAAATAAATCGATATCATCATCATCAATATCAACCGAACGGTGACAGGCGGCCGCCATTACGAAAAGCATCTTTGACTAAAACAAACGTGTTTTGTTTTGTTGGGATTTATAGTGAAAAATCTTATAATATAATTTATAACAGTCACTGGGTCTAATTCTATGTCTACTTGGAAAGTCTCCTACACATAGCTATAATAATTTCGCATATAATGGTGTAATAGAAATAGCGTTATCTAACTTAAAACATTTCAAAAACCACTAAGAAATATTTTTAAATAAAATACAATTACATAAAATGCAATTTGCAAAAAAGTCGATTTTCCTAAAACTTACTCAGATTGAGGTAGAGCTTTTCGGCGTACCAGGGCAGTATTAGCGGATTACATTGATAATAATAATAAATAAAATTGTTTAGTGAATAACTTATTGTACAAATGAATAACTAAAGTCTAATTATGCGAATAAATGTAAAATATAACACATGTACCTGAACTAGGAGAATCCTGTATTTCAGGTAAAAAGTACTAATTGTACAGGTGGATATATGATGAAATTATAAAAAAAAAAATTAAACAATAAAATGCATATCATATACTTATACGCGAATCATATACCTATTAGACAACATTTATTTTGGGATAATTAATATTTCTCTGTATTATTGTAGACATATTTTAAAGGAATTCTTGGAGAATTTTCTTAACTTTATGTTACAAAAATATGGCTAAATTGGCGTTTAATTTATTGTACGAAAATGGCCCAAGAATTACAAAAAACCTGGAAATAAACACATGTTTTGATTATACAATTTTTTTCTTTCAATAACAAAATTTATTAATCCCAACACGGAACACTTTGTATTCACCATTTCATTTATGAAGCTCCATACTATTCGTAAATTACGATGGGCAAAAAAAATTGTAATTTATGAATAGGACCACTGCACAGTTACAGTGTGCCGGCGCACACTGGGGTCACTGTACGTGAGCTAAATGGCCTAACTTTAAAAAAATCGAACTGTAACCAGCCCACCTTCTGCTAGAAGAGCATTAGCTGGTTCAGGGCCAGCATTGCTGCTAAGAGAGGCCTTGGTGTACCAAGAGTTTGATGTCGAATGTCGTCTATAGTGGTGTAGTCCTGGAGAACATGTGCGTTCCAACCGCAAAATTATCAGATTTTGTTAAAAAAGGGTGTGATTTTATCTATCATTGAATAAATGCCCGTTCTTGAGTTCTTGTGTAGATCTGTAAAAACATATCATATTAATCTATTTAAAAATAACGCATAAAAGTATAATAATAATAACGCACTCACTCAACATAGCCCCATACTAGAGAAACCCTGGGTTGCGAGCGCCATGGACTCACACACTGACAACCACAAGTTACAACTTACAGAAATAAATCTACATTTATTTCTCCAGACAAATATTTCTCCCAGCCCGGGAATCGAGCCTGGAACCTCTGCGTGGCATATGGTGACCGTTCGGCCACAGAGGCAGTTTATTTATTTATTTATTTATTTAAATAATTTACTCCTAAGGTTAAATAAAAAAGTAACCAATTTACGCTTACGTTGTTGAGACAGATGGGATTGCTTGTAAGGTTCAACAGACAAAGATAGGGACGGTATAAAAACGGCATCGGCGAGATTTAGAGATAGCCCCTTTCTTTATTAACTTTGGGTAACCTAAAACATATAACATTATGAAATGATACATGCATATACGTCTACGTGTGCGCGTGTGTAATCGTATGCGAGCGAGAGCACACGTATATGCTTGAGTAACTTCGTGCTAGGTATAACAGGGTATGCGCGCGAAAGTATTTGGTGTGTTAAATGTGTCCATGCTAGTTAGTGTTGATTGATAAACATGTCGTAGTGACGGTCGGTTATATAAAAGCATCGTCAATCGCGCAGGGCGCGCTGGCGCACACTGATTGGCGCTTTTTTTTTTATGAAGGATATTTTACAGTTGGCCGCTGATGGCCTTGACTGCGCCACCGAAGAAAAGGGCGAGCTGAAGGCTCATAACCCCTAAAATAAACTTAAAGCTAACTAGCGGGCCTGAGGGCGCCCAAGTGGGCACGGACCCCAGCTCAGGGCGCTACTGGAGACTTCCGCCAGAAGGGCGTGCTGTAGGAGAGAGCCACGAGGGAGTTGGGGTGGTGAGGAGCAGAGTCGAATTATTTCCTCGATGCCTGTTTCATGAATTGGGCTATTGTGTGGAGCCGTAAATCTATGTGGAGGTTAGCGTTGCGCAGGTACCACGGGGCACCCGTCGCGTTGCGCATGAATCTATTTTGGAGAGCCTGCAGGCGGTATATAAGCGCGGGATTTTCCTGAGCGAATGCGACGCTGGTGTACGTCATGATTGGGCGGATGCAGGTTGTGTACAATCTCACCTTATTGCGAAGGGCGAGTTTGCTATTCTTATTGAGAAGGGGGTGGAGCCGGCTCATAACAAAGTGGGCGCGATCGCGGACGGTTTTCACGTGTGCTTTGAATGACAGCTTCATATCGAGCGTAGCTCGTAAGTATTTGACCGTGTTCATCAAAGGGATTAGGCGGTCAAAGAGCGAGATCGGGGTGAGGTTTTGTACCCTACGACTGGATAGGTTACTTTGCGTGAAGAATACCGCCGCACTTTTGTCGGGATTAACTTCGATTCTCCATCTGCGAAACCACTCGCCTAGGCGTGTTATTGGTATTGGTAACTTGGAGCTGCGCGCCGAATTATTTACTGAATTATTTACGCGCTTGATTTACTGGCTGATACTTCGGAACATCGCAAGTGTACAAGTAGAATAGGAGGGGCGAGAGGACAGAACCTTGTGGGACTCCAGCCCTTACGGGGTGATGGGAGGAGAGTGCGTCCTCAACTCGGTAGCGGAAAGTGCGGTTCGACAAGAAGTCTCGAAAGATGTGCACGAGACGATCAGGCACGCCGAGATTGTACAGCTTGTAAAGTAATCTGTTGTGCCAGACTTTGTCGAAAGCTTTTGCCACATCGAAGAAGAGGGCACCGGTGGGCATGAATCGGGGGCGATCGAAACCTTCGGAGATATGTTCCACTTTCCGGTGCACTTGCTGGACGCATGAGTGCCTAGCTCTAAAACCAAACTGTTCGTCGAGGAGGAGATTATGGGACATGACGTGGTTTCTGAAACGGGCGTAGATGATGCGCTCATAGTTTGCCCATGGTGTTAAGCAAGGAGATATGACGGTAATTGGAGAGTTTCCCGGGCTTGTGAATACCGATGACCACCGCCTCTTTTCACTTTTGCGGAAAGATGCAGTTGGTCAGAGCGGCGTTAAAAATTGCAGTCTGGAGACAGATGAGAGGTGCAGGAAGCTGTTTAAGTACCTTGTTGGAGATGTCATCAGGGCCTGGGGTTTTGCGGGACTTAAGGTCCTTTATGAGCGATTCTACTTCCTTTGGGTTGACCAGGGGGAGAGAAGGGTTGGAGGGCGGGAGGGTAGCTCTGAGTTCGACCTCGGAGTCCACTTGGAGGAGGTGGGTCGGGTCGATCAGCTCTAGACTGGGAGCACTAGGCTTCGAGGCTGTCGACCAGGCATTCGGCCTTTTCCTCGTCGTCAAATGGTAGGGTGCGGTTGGGTCGGTTGAGGGGGGCATTTGGGCAACTGTGCCGAACTTGAGAGAACGGGTTAGTTGCCAGAAGGCTTGGTGGGTGGGCTCGAGCCCTTCTAGGAGCTTTTCCCATAGACTTTGACGTACCTCGTCTATACGCGTCTTTACGTTCCTCTGTAAAGCCCGCAGGAAACGACGGTTTTCGTCGGTGGGGTAAGAGTCGTAAGCACGAGTGGCTGCGTTCTTTTCCGTTAGAACGCACATCCTCCGGTGGGTTCCAGCGACGGTCGTCCGTCGCCGGTGCCGACCGGGAGCTGTTACAAACGGCAGTTTGTATGTGTCCCTCTAGACGGTCAATAGCACAGTTGGCGTCTACGACTGAAGAAATCTCGTCCGGAATCTGAACTAGGTGTTCAGACTCGAGGAAATTGAGGTCATGACTCAACTTCCCCCAGTCCAACACTGACTTAACGGGGTCACTAGGGTCAGGGGTGGCTATGTCCGAACGAGGGGAGAAGTGAAGGAGGACAAGCCGGTGATCCGAAACTAATTCATGAACGACCTGAATTGAGTCTAATCTAAGGTTAATATTTTTGAATAAAGCTACGTCTAGGATGTCGGGGCGGTAATTTACGTTATGCGGATAGTGGGTAGGGGTGCAATTATATCGAAATGCATGGATTCGGATAGCCTCATGAGGGTGTTACCGCGCGGGTTGTTGGTGTTACAATTCCATGCAGTATTTTTGGCGTTAAGGTCACCAGTTAGAATTACAGAATCTCCTAGGGACAAGAGAGCTTGCAGATCTTCGCGAATTAGCGATCGGGAAGTATCAGGGGGCAGGTAGGCCGAAATGAGGGTAATTGGTGGGTGGCTGGTGAAGCCGATCCGACACGCCAATGCCTCGATGTACGTTGTAGGGGGTGGGTCGAGAGGGATGCAGTGAAGTGAACGTTTGTTGTATATAATGGTACCGCCGAGGGGCGAGTTTAATCTATCGTTGCGGACCGCGCAATAGTTGGCAAACATGGGGGTTCGAGCGGAAGGTTTTAAGAAGGTTTCTTAAATTAACAGGACATCGAGTTGGTGGTCTGTGAGGAAGGTTCGAACTTGGGTCGCGTTGGGTCGATAACCCATCCGCGTTAAGAAAGCCTAGCTTTACAGAGGGCCTAGCCAAGTGGCAATCGCTCCCAATCTATTCCATTTCTACAATCGTTATCGATTAGACGTGAACAATAATAGATTGGTAGCCAAAGTTATAAGAGCCTGACGATCGCTCATTCTATTCGATAGTTCGATAAAAATCAAAATATTGTCTATGGTTTCGTCGGAAAACGTAACTTTGAATTTGACAAGTAGCCGACATTCATAGCGAAACGCGCGGGATTGAAGTGGGTTTATATTAGTTAAAAGTGATAAGTGATTATAACTATTAACTACATATTTTAAAGGGGTAAGTATCTAAAGAAACATTATATTTAGCTCTTTTATGATATACTTTTCTCACCCATATTTCGTAAAATAGAATAAATCTTTCAAAGTTTGCTGCGATCTTACATTCCAACTTTACAAGTATTTTCCTCGTCTTTTTAGCAATGGAACCGAGATTGCGAGCCAGTCCGGAGCAATTCTCAGCCCTTGTAGAATTTATGGAAAGGTACTCAATATAGATATCATATTTTTTTCATCCAAACTTATTAAAATGCAATACCACTAGACTAGAACTAATTGCGGTGCCCAAGATAGCTGCCTATCAATGATTATACCCAGATTTTTTACATTGTCACTAATTTTAATGTAGGTGTCGTCTATAATAGCCTGCGGCAAGCGAAACCAATCTATCTTGGATACCATTCTGGAGCTGCCAATAACAATCATTTGCGTTTTCGTTGCGTTTAGCTTAAGACCAAATTGTCTACTCCACGTCGAAATATGACGGAGATCATTATTGATTTCCTCAATGGCTCCGTGCAGGTTTTCAAGTTGCCGGTGAGTGTAAATTTGTAAATCATCTGCATATAGGTGGTAGGATGAGGTAAGACTGCGGGAAATTGAATTAATAAAGATCGAGAAGAGAGGAGGAGATAAAACGCCGCCCTGTGGAACGCCAGTAGTAATGTCACACCAAGAAGAGAACCTCTCATCAATGCGAACACACTGCCGACGCCCATGCAGGTAACTATGAAACCAAGAGTTTACCGTTGGAGATATGTTAAGAGTGCGTAAAAGTGCAATCAAAATGTCAAAATCAACGTTGTTGAAAGCATTGCTGAAATCAAGCAATGACATTACAGTGAGTTGCTGTTGCGACATACTATACCTAATGTCATCAGTGATCCTAACAAGAGCAGTCACAGTGCTGTGTCCTGGTCGGAAGCCGGATTGAAAAGGGTTAAGAAGGTTGTTACATATGAGAAAAGGAGTAATTTGGTTATGAACTAGTCGCTCTAGCAGCTTTGATAGAAAGGGAAGTATAAAAATAGGTCGGAAATCAGAAAAGTTAGATGGGCTGGCTTTTTTGGGAAGAGGAGTAATGAGAGCTTCCTTCCAAAGGGAAAGAAATTCCGCGCTGCTGATAGAAAAATTAAGATCACCGGATACCGGATCACAGGTAAAATCTCATCAAGTATGAATAAAAACATTTTACGACCAATATGGTCACTGCCAACAGCATTGGACGAAATAGATTCTATGCCCTTCTTAACATCACAATCAGTAAACTCTTTTAAAGAAAACGGAGGATGGTCGGCAGTTGGAAGCGTGGAAAGATAATTTAAGGTAGATGTTTTAGTCGGCCCGTCGAAGGCAACCGAATTAGAGAAATGATGATTAAGAGTATCAAGGTTTAAATTTTTTGGGAAACTATCTTGACGTGACTTACCAACTCCCAGAGACCTAAGAAACTTCCAGACTTTAGCCGGGTCATCAGTTTCTAAAGAACTATGAATATGTCGGCGTTGTCTATCCCTACACAACCAATTGCAGTGATTACGACGCTCATTATAGATGCGCTTATTCTCGTCTGTAGGACTGTACTTAAATCTGGCCTTAGCTGTGAGCTTTTTATTCATAGCAGTCCTAACATTCTGGTTTAGCCAAGGTGCAGGGAGATGTTTCATTTTAACTGGCCATACTGGTGCATATTTATCGTAAAGGTTCATCAATGCGTTGTTAAATTCAGACACTTTGCTATCGATTGATATAGCATTCGCAACGTTACCCCAGTAAATTTCACGAGCATCACTCCGCAAACAGTCCAAATCAATTCCACGAAAATTGCGCTACAGAAGAATTTTGGGTTTAGCTTTGGGTGGGCGGATTTTGTAGGAAAGATAAATCAAGTCATGATAAGAAAAAGCGTCCGCAGCGCACTGACCATGTTTACTAACGAAGTTCAAAGATGACACAATTATTAAGTCAAGAAGTGAAGGAGTTGAGTTGAAATTATGTGTAGCATCAAGTGGAAGAATAATAATAATAATAATAATATTTATTTGTCACCAATTACAACTAACAAATTACAAGTT
>NW_020655401.1:0-29553 GCF_003589595.1 Hyposmocoma kahamanoa
AGGGAGGTCAGCGTAGTGAACGAGCAGTAGCTTAAATGTGACGTTTTTAAGTGTAAATTTATTTTACCTATGTAATAAATAATCTTTGACTTTGACTTTGACTTTGAAATAAGGTACCAGGCAACCAGAGTTTGCAATTACCCTTTTGAAATAACTTTTTTCCAACTGTAACAATTCTTCCGTAAAATGAGAAAGTCCAAAGTGGTTCTAAGTATGAAGAAAGGTCATGAACCTAGGGTTGTCGTGACGCGTATACGATATAATTATATACCGCGGCTTTGCTCGGGGTGCGGACGCCTTCCGGATCAACAGTTCGAACGAGAATGAATCGAGGAGTCTCACTGTAGCGACAGCAGAACTAAATACTAGTATATCATAAAGAGGAAAGATATGTTTGTATATCCTATAATATCTTCAGTTTTTTACAAAGTTAATGCTCTGGCCACACAGAGTCAGCCGCGGGCGCGTTCGGGGCGCGGGAATTTTTGTAATGTACGAATTCATTATGAACCTTCGAATGCTAGGACAAACAGACGGACCGTGTGCGGAGCGGGTGCGGGCGTGCGAGTTATATTCCATTGAGTTCTATGCAACCGTCCACACAGAGCAGAAACAGCGGGCGCGTCCCGGGAGCGGGGCTTTAGCGGGATTCGGTATTACATTTTTTTACAACTCTTGGCTGTGTTTTTATTAATTTGTAATATGAATTCGACTGATTTTTTTTCTTAGTTGCTTTTGTAACGTTAATAAAGGCAGAAATATCGATAACAGATTGACTTAACGACTTAACGGTTAACGACCTCATTTTAACCGTTAAGTCGGCTCGGCTGCATGAAGCTAATCTCGGCTGCATGAAGTCGGTTTCGACTGCAGTTAACGCGTAAAGTCGTAATCAACTTCGTATTGGTTAGAACCAGCGACCTCTTCATCTAGCGCTCACAGTTCAAACCATTGGGCTACTGAGATCGTGAAGATAAAAAATCGATCCTAAAGTTAGCTCCGCTTTCGCTGTGTTCGTAACCATGGTCTCCTCAACTATAAGAGACGCTCCCACACTAACGTCTTTTCACCGTTGGCGTATCATCGCCGCCACGTGGACGCAGAGTCGACGCTGTGGCCGCTGTGCGTGTGTTGGCAAACCGTTGACACTCGAAAGACGCTAGTGTGGGGGTGCCTTACTGAAACGCATATAGAAGTCCTCGTCAAAACGAATAATAGAGCCCACACTATTGTACATTGTTGAGGAGTTCCTCTCATCTGTCTGCCATTTCCATCATCATCATAATTTCATTAAGAAAGAAGATATCCATAATATTGACCTTAGAACTAAGTCCAAACTCGTGGTACCACGATTTCGTTTAACCAAGGTAAACGATTATTTTATGAGGAACTGTATACGTTTTTACAATAAGATTCCGGAGAATATATGAACATTATCATTGCCTAAGTTTAAAACTTACATTACAAGTATTTTAATTGAAAAGTCATATTACAAAATTGAAGAGCATGCGTTAGATAAAGAAGTATGGAAAGACAACAAGAGTCTAGATTGTTTGACTTTGACTTTGATGTCAGTTCTAGATCGACATAACAATTTACTTTCATTGGAATTAATGGAAAGTGGATGAAATTTTTAAACTAGATTCAAGGTGGAATGTCATTTTCCAATTTAAATGCGACCACTGCTGTGACACCCCCTTTTCAACAAAAAAGAATCAACGAAACCCGTTCCCAAATGTCGAAGTTATCATGTAATATACACAACAAAATACAGCCGAATTGAGAAGGAGGGGTCCTTTTTAAAATTCGGTTAATAAGAACAAAATACAAAAATAGATATTAACGAGACAAAAGACCGTACAAAATACGTACGAAATATATAAATATCACTTTTAAATATACATAGAATAGAGTAGAATCATTTATTCACAGTTGCTGTTCCGCCGGCATACGTTACGATGTCACTTAAATGAATAATAATGGAATGCGTACGATACGAATTTATTATTCAACAATGCGAGTTTTGTAACAAAATCACAATAATGATCAATATCAATAAAGTTCCGTCTCACACCGCTAGATGGCGGTGAACCGTTTTTATTATGCATTTCTGAGTTGTGATGTTCAGCATGTTCCCTACAGGAGTGACTACCACTAGCCACGAGAATGTAAGGTCACTATCAAGTATTTACCCCTAAGTATTACTTGGAACCATCATGGACGCCATTACTCTTGTCACGGTTACAGTCTAATCAGGACCCCGATTCAGAACTATTCGGAGTTAGTCGGTGAAATAGATTATAAGAAAAATCAAAATCCTTTTACATTATGCATTTCTAAAACTTTAAACGCCTAAAATATTTTTTGTTATTTAATTAGGCACATCAACAGGTAGTAAATTATTATATTCAACAAATTGTATATTGTATTTCCGGCCCTTTACAGATAATATGCATAGCACTGACATGAGCACATGTTATTTACTTAACCCTAACATAGGTTATCAACATAGGAATATAAAAAAATTAAATTAAATTAGCCAGTTTACGCACAATATAGGAATGCATTAGTCTTGCATTAAACTATCCAGATTTTATTTAAAATAATAAGATTTACATATTACATTCTTGCTTTGTAAACAATAGTGGTAACGCCAGGTATAGTTTGTCTGAGCTCGCACCTCCTTACCTTTCCCATCCTAATCCGTGCTACGCCATAGCCACATAAATCGCCAGTGAAATTAAAAAAATAAGTGTGTGACGTTACATTTGAACTGAAAAATACGAATCCGCGACGTCGCATCATTTATTAAAATTAAATATCCCGCTTCTCCGCCCGGCATTGAGCCGCGTACGCAATATATTACATGGTGGCGTTATTGGAGATCGGCCGCACGTGAAGTGTGTGAAAGAAGACGAGCTCTACGACGTTTCGGACATAAAGGTTAGTGGTAGCACGGCTTCCTTTCCTTTTACTTGCGAGCTCATCTATCCCGCAGCTCCCCACGAGCTATCAAAGGTCCTTTTAATTTTTTTTTTATTATAGCGCCACCAAATAGAACGTTCGGTAAATTTCATTCGAACTGTGTTCTGAGTAACGTTTATAGCCTTTGCCATTTGTCACTTTGTCATTTCGGTTCGGTTTCGAATACGACAGTTTGCCGTTCGATTCGGTTACTGTGAATAAAAATTAAAAGAAATCGTACGATATCATCGGCCGACAACAGAGTTATCGTAAGGTTCTGAATCGACCTGCAGATCGCAACACATGCGCACTCCTCACCAAATTACCATTCCAGCCGGTGCGAATGAAGACCCCTCAGTTCAGCTTGTACTCAAGTAGATTCTGAGTCGAGGTCGGTATTCATCTGAGTGTCCTTAGACCCGCTACTTAACTTCTTACACAAAATCAAGGCCAACTGCTGAATATCGTTCGGAAACTAAAGGTCACACAGCGAAATGCCTTAAAGCATTTAGTAACAGCGCTTTAGATAATACGTACCGAGTGTCTATTCCTACAGAGCAGTTTATTTTGTTTGCACTAGTGGCACACACGACCGCATCCCATTTGGAACGAGCGTTTATGACTTCAGCTACGTGTCGTCTAGGGAGAAACTTTTTCTTCAGACACGTATCGTTCTTTTAAGGATATTTCGTAGCATACTCCTTGTGAAAGAGTTCGTCCAGGGAATTACTATCATCTTACTTATTTCTGTTGTGAAGGGTAAAGGTGCTGGTGAAGTTAAACGCAGTTATGTCTTGGGGTGACGGGCGCAGTGGCAGTGTTCCTCAGATCTTTGTGATTTAAAACTCTGGATGACACTGCAACTATTATGGACAGGTCGCTTTCCACCAGGCGCACGACTTGTTCTTCCCGTCACTTAGAATCATTAAAAATAAATCGGCGTTTGGTTACTGATGACCTTGACTGCGCCACAGGACATTACTGGATAGTTTTGCAAGAAAGGCACGCTATGGGTAAGAATCTGTGCGTGTGTACGCTGAAATGGGGAGTTTTCGTCCTGCAAAGACGACAAATTACTACGTAGTATGTACACACATCAAAAAAAGTTTGCGATCACTTCGAAAAACTGAAATCTTTTTTGTTACTGTAGATTATATTATGATTTTTTCTTCTTTTTAGATTCTTTATTTAAAAATAAATTAGAACATAAAACAATGACCCCGTTCAATTGTTTTTTCATATAAAAAGGCTTTCAGTCCTAGCTAACGCTCATTCAGAAATCTGATTTAGTCAATTATAAGCGATTCAAGATATTTTTCGCGGAAAGTTGTGATTGAAAAAATGCCAAGAGGATTATCAGAGGTTTTACGAGCTAGAATAGTAACTTTGAGGGATGAAGGATACACCACGAGAGTAATAGCACGCAGACTTGCTATATCCCAATCCTGGGTCGTGGCTACGTTGCAGAGGTATCACGGAATGGGGAATTTAGCTGACCGACCCCGCAGCGGTCGCCCAACTGTTTTGACAGCTGCCCAAAAGCGCTATATTAGATTGCTGGCAGCCCGTGATCCAACAATCAACGCCACTAAAATAAAAGCAGAAGTCAGGGCCGCCTCTGGGCTTGAAGTTAGCACGCAGACCGTTCGCAATTGCTTGCACCAGGCTGGATTACGAGCACGGAGGTCTTGGCGAGCTCCGCTCAATTCCCGGCAACGTCAACAACGAAGATTGCAGTGGGCTAGACTTCGGCAAAATGAAGAAGGTGAGGACGAAAACATTTGGCAAAACTGTCTCTTCGTTGACGAACCCCGAATCAGCACTCATCCAGATAACCGACGTGTCCGTGTCTGGAGAAGACCAGGCGACCGTGAAAGACAAAGAACTGCCACTGGAACAGTTCAGCAAGGCGGAAAATCGGTGTCCTTTTGGGGTGGCATTATGATTGGAGCTAGAACGCCTTTGATCCCGTATCGGGGCTTCATGACAGCAGACATGTACAAAGCAGTTGCTATTGATGATATCGTCAGACCATTCCGAGTAAACCATGGGCACCAATTTGTACTGGTCGATGATAATGCGCCCGCACATCGAGCTCAACGAGTCAATGCCGCTCTTCAAGAATACGATATCACACGATTAGACTGGCCTGCCGGCTCGCCCGACGTAAACCCAATAGAGCACGCGTGGGATGCTCTTAAACGAGCAGTATGGAACCGTGAGCCACGTCCCCAGACAGTTCCAGAGCTCAGGGAAGCCACTATTGAAGAATGTGATAGGTTACCCCAGGAAATGCTGGATAACTTGATCCTCAGCATGCCCAGGAGGATCTTCGCATGTATTCAAGCCAGGGGAGGAGTTATTTTATATTGAATTCACACCTTTTAATAATAAATTGTTGTTTAAGTTTAATTAAACAGTCTTTTTCTTTCTATGAAATTTCTATCACTATTACATTATGATTAAAGGCTCAATTTTTTAAAATAAATAATATAAAATAGTTTTATATTTTAATTTCAAACAGGGTATTCCTATTTAAAGAAAGCATACAACATAGATTTTTTCTTGATAAAGTTAAATTTAAAGAATTATAGGAGCTTATGCTATTGATCGCAAACTTTTTTTGATGTGTGTATGTCTCAGGGTGACGGGCGCAGTAGCAGTGTCCCTAAGATCCTTGCCATTTAAAACTCCGAGTGGCACTGCAACTGTTGTGGATAGGCTTGTCGCTTACCACCAGGCGCACGACTTGTTTTTCCCGTCACTTGGTATTATAAAAAAATGTCATGGATCCAATGGACGAAAACTTTAAAACAATCAGATTATACGTAAATTTTCAGGTTAATTAGCTGAAAAAATGATAAAAAAAAGGCAAACAATTATTATGTATGATATATAAAAGACATTTGCCGGGAACGAATATAAGCAAAGCATACAGACATGAAATACAGACATGTCTTCTCTTTTAGTTGCTACAGGTGTTAATAAAGGATACATCGATGAACTACAGGATACATTGTCTATAAAATACACGCAGCCGAACCCTACATTTAGACGCCGTTCAAATGACTCACAATTTAACAGTTACCCCAAACTGTATTCAAATGGACTGAACTGAACTGGCTGGTGTAGCAAAAATAAAACTGCTTCCAAAACATAAAACAAATACAATATATATAATATTTTGTTTATACTGGTTTGGCAGTAGAAACTCGTACTATTATGTTTCAGCCGTCCTGTACGCTTCTGAACGTAAACATTCTCATTGTTTTCTGAAGAGGTCTTGCTGCTCGTGATTACAGAACGGTAATACAGTTTCTGCTCTCGGACATAGTGTTGGACTTAGAACATACAACACTGTAGGCGCCATCCATAAAGTAATTAGTATATTTTTTTGTATTAATTACGATTGTGATCATCCCATTTATCGATTACATAGAAAATATTTCAAGTCATTCGAACATTATTCTTTATTTAGATTGATATTGAATAATCGATCTAAAAGGTCGTATTATAATTTATTATTCACTTAATCATGTACCTTACGTTTCACATTTTACAGTTTTTAATTAAGGAACATCAACTAGTGACGTAAACGCGTTCCTCATGAGACAAAAACTACTAATGAGAACTCCCGCGGGACTATCACAGCAGAGTAGACATACACAGCTGTGGAAATTGTCAATAATCTTGATATCGACAAAGTATTCTAAGCTATATATTGTTAAACTGTGAAAGTAACTAAAATAAACAAATATAGTGGGCGGGATAGGATAAGTAAAAATGTAAGGTGATATAGAAAGCACGTCAAGCTGCTCACGATGAGCCGTTATTACCGTAAACGCCATAGAGTTGAATTTAAATCTTAAAGTACTGAAATAAAATATATTTTAATTCTTATTTAAACGGCAAACCACATGTTTTTGGGCCCTTTTAAAATATCTGCTCACGAGTGAAACTTATTTATTAAACAGAAGTTAATTAATATAAGGGCTCAGATGATAACTATAGTACCTATATAGGGCTCGTCTTCTACCCGTAACCATTCCGAAATATAATAGTTCAAAGTTACGAATTTTCCCAAGGCTCAAATGAAACTTGTAGAATCGGTTAGCTTACTCAAAAGCTCAGCTCCAAACCATAATGATTTCATGATAATAGAATAGAGTTAAAAGTTGAAATCGCGTTTTCTTATAAAATTCATAGCTTTGAACGATTATATCTCGCAACGGTTATGGTTTAGACCAAGCTGCCATGGTATTTTTTGTTTGTATGAATACATCCTACATAATAAATCATTTCATTTAACACACTCGCCCGTACAAATCGTCCAAAGTTCTTTTTAGTGAATTTGAAATGTGTTTGATAGGATTTATTACTTATTTATGCTAGGTATATTGAAAGTCTAACTATATTGTTTAGTTTTGCATTCTCACTCGTTATGAAATGAGGCTAGAAGTATACGCGAACTATTTGTTCAATATTCCATTGTCTAATCATCGACACTGAATATGAATAACTTCTCATTTCTGGCAAATCCATTGGAATCGAATTTAATTTGACAAAAATTGCATTTTACCTGATTTCTTACGCACATGTCTTAATATGTTTCGTTAAACATTTTGGCAACAGTCATTTCAAGCTCCTAGTATGATCGGCCATGACTATGGGCGGAGCAGATCAGCAGACTTTTTTTTTCTTTTTTTTAATGCACACACTCAACATAGCCCCGCACTAGGGAAAACCTGTGTCGCGGGTGCCATGGAAACACACATAGACAACCACAAATTACACCCAAACTCACGAGAGAAATAAATGTAGGCCATATAAATATTTCTCCCGGCCCGGGATTCGAACCTGGGACCTTTGCGTGGCAGTCCGGCATGGTAACGGACCAAATTGCAGGACACGTAGGCAGTTAGAGACGTGCTGATATTATATGGAATAGTTTGGGGTAACATCATTTACCTAAAATTTTGACTCAAACTATCTTGCTTGTAGGTTGATGATACGAGTATATAGTAGTTGACCGTAGACTAATTCTTATCCTGCCATCTGCGAGTCAGGTGCTTCCTCGAATATATGCCAGTTCATGACAAGACTCTTTATTTTCTCTGATGCGTGAGGTCTCTCATCGTTTTTAACGTGACAGTATGTAAAGAAAATATATTTTGTCGAGGCTTACTTTTTTTTTATTACCCGAAGGAATCTGCTTGCAGTTACCCCGACCCTGCGTGGCCAGCGCCGAGGTTAGGTGGGACTGGGCTGAACCCTGAAGGGGAACAACCCGACCGCACCAAACCCCCGGGGTGTTCCTCCTCTCCGCTGTAGCTAGAGGCACAGGTACGCTATCGCTCGTCCGCGCCTCCACCAGCCCCTCCCCGAGAAGGGAGACACAACGGTCCCCCCATTCCAAATGTAAAGCTCGCCGAACACCAGACGAGCCTTCCATCTTGGGTCCCTCCAAGCTGGGCAGCGTACTGCCCCGAGTCCGCTACCCAGGGGCCAACATCTCTCTCTGTCTCTCTGTGTGTAGAGACACCTTTGGAGCGCCCACCGCATGGGCCAATCGCCCAAATTCGGCCGCGGAGGACAGGACGAGCGGCAACGATGCACCGACGCGTCTCTTCCCCCGCGACCCTCTTCCCCGCATGCGTCCACGCGGACCCGCTCGGCCTAGATCAAGACGAGCCCGCGCGTACGCCCTCCTCCTCCTCCTCTTAGCTTCACCGTGGGATGAAATCGACCACGGCTACTAGAACCCCCCGCTACGACAAGGCGGGTAGGGGTATTGAGGCATACTTGCGTTATGAATTACATGCCGTTTTGTTCGCGTTGGTGTTACCTCATGCGATAATAGCACATTGGACATAGCCACATGGACCGTCATCACTCGATAGCAGATTTATCTCCTCTACATCCTCGTTCAGGTCGATCTGGGAGAACCTTTGTCCTTGCCGGAAAGTATTGGCGGAGGTGGAGGATTATGGGACATCCCCCAGTACATTTTAATCTATGGTGGTATATTCATGGTCAGTTTGACCCAAACCTGAAGTAAATCAAATCCAGCTGAAAGCAAAGCATTCAATCGGTCCTCTGCCTACTATGAATGCTTCTCGGAGACACAATCACTGACTATTTATTTGCTAGTCTGTTGGTTTTGGAGCATAATGACCTGTTTATCTCGGTCTAACTGCCTCTGGTAGGGACAAGCAAGGGGGGTGAGATTTTAGATCTAGGAAACGGTCTGGGTCCGCATACTTACCACCTCCATCTTAGCGAACTCGTCTCTGTAATCTTCCATTGACCATATTTCAGCGGTTGATTGTACTTACGAGAACAACTAAGTGTTAAAACTTGTAATTTGGCTAGCTGCAACTGACTTAAGTTTTACGGTCCCACTTTGTAGAATATAATTTATAGATTATCTTATTGGTCTTATTTATGACTGTTTAAACCTTCACCTATGCGAAACGATCCTATGGCGTTATATACAAACGGTATTGCTGTAATCTGATAATGTTGTCTCTTCTGGTATAGTCATATTTGCCTTATTTACCAAATATTTGTAAATTTTTTCTTCAAATAACGTTGTGTATTTTTTATTGCGTTCGCCGTGTTTGACGAAATATTCGGGTATGCTCAAATATTAAATATATAACCATCCATACATGGTGCCAAACAGCAAGTAACGAATAAGTAACGTGTTCGCACCAAGTGTGGATGTGTTTGTATCTTGCCTATTTTTATGCGATGCGTCCAGGGGCCTCATCCTCATACACATTAATACATTTTATTACCATTGGCTGGTGTTACTTCATTAATGAAAACTCTACGCAATACTGCGATATACAAGAATTATGCCCAAATAATTTTATGGTCTGCACAGTTTGTGCATCGGCTTTGAATGGCGAATATCACAGTTAGCTCAGATTTATGTTTTTTGCCGGGTCCAAGTGACGAAACGTGAATAATAAACGAGATGCACGCAAAGATCGTAACTAATAGTTTAAATATTTTTGTGATTATCAAAGGAAATATTAAAAATTTCGTGGACGGATAGAATGTTTAACGAAAGAATATTGAAGATGGTGAGTAAGAAATTGGAAGACTGTCAAAAAATGAAAGCTACGGTACTTCGGTTGTACGAGTATAATGCGCAATGATAAATGCACCTGTTCCGACTAATTATGCAAGGAAAAAATAAAGGAAAACGACCACCTAAAAGAGGCGATCTTCGTGGCTTATGAATCTCCGGACATGATTTAACCTGAGCACAAAATTCTACTTCCAGGCAGTTGTGTCTAAATTACAGATAGCCCTGATGATAGCCACCTCAGGTAGGGGATGCCGCCTTAAGAAGAAGAAGAAAGGAAGGCATAGATCGCGACCAACTGTGATTAGATAATTTATTACATATTCCATTAATGTGACTGGTGTCGGATAGCCGACAAATTCACAAATATACGTGTTGCCTATTTGCGATCTTTGTGAAATAAGCAAATATTTTATCAAACAAACATTGGTTCAAAGCCATGTGAAGTGCCTTCATTAGTTTTAGTGTCCGAATGTTTGCTAAAGAGACAAATAACAGTATTCTACATCAAATAAAGTGCCACCGTGAGTACGAGCTCTTTTTTGCTGGGAAACTGTAATAGAATTATTGAGGGTCTTCAGTTTTGTGCTCACAAGATTTATTTATTTATTTGTTTGTTTGTTTGTTCGTTCGTTCCTTCGTACGTTCGTTCGTTCGTACGTTCGAACGTTCGTTCGTTCGTTCGTTCGTTCGTTCGTTCGTTCGTTCGTCCGTCCGTCCGTACGTTCGTTCGTTCGTTAGTTCGTTCATTTAACATTTGCAACTTAACAGGCAAAAGTCCAAATCGCTACAAACACGAACAACGAAAATAAAAATAGAAAATTAAATAAAATTAACATAATACATTTCACAGACCTGAGCTTACAGGCATCATTTGTTCAAATACTTTCCTACATTCACTCATCAGACATCCAATCTTGCTATCAAATAAATCAGTATGTGGTGCCGCCTCGAGAACGCAGTTGAAGAGTGTGATAGCGCGCAGCACCGGTGTGCAAGTGCAGCAAGATGGCGACACATTGACGTGAATTCCAGTGAAATGTTGTTTCTGAAGATATTTCTAATAACTAACTTAAGCATCCAAGCAGATTCGTATAATTACAACTTCATTATAATATACGCTTACTTATCAATCTCATTTTTAATAAGATGTTTAAATAATCTTTTATATGACAAAAGGTACATGCGTAATAGGCACACAGTCGTTCACAACAAAAAACCAAAACTCTTTGTTTGTCGAAGAACCGCTATAAAAATTAAATTATACTTTTCAAATAAATAACAATATTTTATTGCGCCTTGTTACTAAAAAATCAGGATTCAGATATTATAAATATTTATATTGATTTCGAAACCTTGAATTCAGAGTGTTAATGTATTTTATCAAAATGGATGTCTACTTCCGGTGTTGACCCTGTACATGCCGCTTCTGAAATAAAAGCAAAAGTAATCTATTAGTGTCTAAGCTTTTGCCTTGTTTAACATCAATGTATCAGTGACGTCAGCAAATTATGTACGGCACTCTATCAACTACTAAACTTGTACACGAACCTCCTTCACCTAATCCGTAAAAAATGCAGTTTTGTTTTGAAACCAAAATAAATTTCCTTAATATACGTGGTTTATTATATTTATATTACGTTCAATCTTACCCCGTTTTCCTTAGATTGTCGTTACCCAGTTGAAGTGTATCCGAAGTACATAGGTCTGTGGTGACCTGGAGCATAGTAAGGCACCGTCTTCCAAACAAGTGACCGTGAGTCACACTAACTGCGAACAGTTCCCAAGCGCGATCGTGGTTGCAACGGGTAGTAACCAAACATCCTGGTTGGTAAAAGCCGCCGTTAGGGAAAAAGTCCACTTGGACGATGGGCAAACCAATGCCCAATACACCTCCGTCTGTATGGATTGCCTCAACGTAGACACCATCATCAGCGTTCAAACGCTCATTGTTGTAGTTCCATAGAGGGCCAGAAGGATCCAATCCTGTGTGGACAAGATATTATTATATGACATTATTTATTATTAGGCGTCGTGAAGAAAAACACAATGAGCAAAAAAATTAAAGAAAAAATCTCACCAGTAACACGGGCAACCCTGCCACCAGTTTCTCTTCCAGCGTTACCCACGACGTGAGCACCTAAACTAAAACCTACCAAGTGCATCTGATCAAATCTGGCTCCCGTTACTCTATTCAAAAAGATAAGGAATTGCCCAATTCCGCGTCCGACAGCGGGTACTCCGTTAACAGCCGTCACATAGTCGCTAAAAGCAAGCTCTCTCCACTCTACACTGATGACGTTTACTTCAGACGTAGACAGGAAAGCTAAAACGTAAAACGTAAAAGTATAAGATTTTATCTGCAAAACCAATAAAATATTTTTAAGGCGATTATACCTTGCCTCAAAATTGATGTTTGATTTGGTATATTATAAATGCAGTTTTATGTCTGATACACATGCAAGTATTCGCGATTATTGATCATTATCTGGAGCACATCAATTTGGGAAACTGTTTCTTACCGCTTCGAACTGTAGGGTTAGGCTCAGATTCTCTGCTGCTGATCCAACCATGGACAATTACTATTGTGGGATCATTCGGGTTGAAGTTCGAGTTTATAATCGAATTTTCATCGTTCATCACAAGAGTTTGAGAAAAGATTTGATTACGTCTGAAATATAAATAAGTATTTACGTCAGTAGCTACGTTTTATGAATAAACAACATATGGTGTCCAGTCTATATCCGACAAAGGACTAAATGTTATTGTTGAAATTTGAATACAAAGTAAATTTCTATAAAATTTAACCGATAACTCAACTGGTTTTAAACAAACATTGAAACAAATTACAAACTTGAACCCGGTTTCGCTGGAAAGTATCATATGATATGTTTGTAGGATTTTAATAAATCCACAATTAGTACGTACCTTCCCCACTAGAGGTATCATCCTTTTCCTGCGCCTTGGGCAACAATCGGCGAGTCCCCTACGCCAATTGGCAAATCGTTTTACCGCGATGGCAAGCGTTAAATACGGTGTATACCATCGACACGATAAGAAGAAGAAGTACCTACCTAGTGTACAATAAGTAGACGTTATTGTTAGGGTTTCTTGTGTGTTCTTCGATGGCAGCCATGTCGGGTTCCGCCTCTAGATCGACTAAGTGCATGTTGCCTTCATCATCAGGTATTTCTATGAAACGCGAATAAACATGTTTCTGTCTCTGTTCTTCTACAGGCAACGCCGAAGCGATGTATACTGTGAAAATTATAAATTTTATATAGATTATTTTTTCTACATAAGGTAGAATCAGAATTCCTCGTAGTTTTATGGTGCTACCGTACATACCTGTCGCAACTAAAACCAGGAAGAAGACCTTCATTATGTTGGGTGCACGGGGTCTGCCAATATCCACTTCAAAGTACGAACTACCAAATCACTGTTTATATATCATTTCTTGATTATTAATTGGCTTATTTTTATCATTATTTTTTTGCTCATTAACCTGATACTAAAGCTGAAATTTATACCTCTTAGTATCTAGAATTAGACTCTGACATGTATCGCAATTACTCAATCAAGTATTAAATAGAATTTATCAACACACGACATTGTATTCACGTAGTATTTTTTTAGGGTTATGTGGGAAAACTAGGTACATTTGTGGTCATATAGTCGCTAGAAGCAAGTTCTCTCCACTCTCTAGTGATGACGTAGACAGGAAAGCCAAAACGTGAAACGTAAAAGTATAAGATTTTATCTGCGAAACCAATAAAATATTTTTAAGGCGATTAAGTACCTATACCTTGCCTCAAAATTGATGTTTGATTTGAATATTATAAGTGTAGTTTGATGTCTGCTACACATGCAAGTATACGCGATTATTGATCAATATTTGGAGCATTTCGATTAGGGAAACTGTTTCTTACCGCTTCAAACTGTAGGGTTAGGCTCAGATTCTCTGCTGCTGACCCTTTGTATTCAAGTAATATTTTAGGGTTGTGTGGAAAACTAGGAATACTTTTTGTACAGTCAGTTCTGTTGATCTGTTTGCCATTTCTGCAGTCTATTTGTTTCAACATTATATTATTACTCTGCTTATTGTATTGATATTTATGCGTAATTTGCATGAAGTATTTATACTACTTTAAGCGTAGGTTAAGATGTAAGGAAGTAAATAAAACAATTTTTAGAAGTAAAAAATAATTTTTGAGTGATTGTTGTTGTGCAAACTGCGCATAAAGAAAGTTTTAACTGAACAATATTCGAAATAATTTCTTCCCCTACGTACATACGCTTCGTGTTAATATGAAAAATAAACAATTATTAGCATTTCGTAGTTCGTTACACCGTAAATATCTAACTATAATCATAATATATGAATAAGTACACTATGACATATACATTTGTTCGGACCCCGGTGCATTTACATAATTGTTGCTTAGAAATTAAAAAATTAATTTCAAATAAGTCTTATTAATATGTTTAAATACTCACGTAAGCTACACGTATTTAAATTAGTTCAATAATTTTCTGGGTACAGTGTACTAACGCTGTATCCAAAGTAGATTAATAACTAATATTCAGGTGAAATAATAACTAGAGCATGGAATTGCTTCAATCTACATACATACACACATGTATATGCAAACTGATTGGTAAATCAAAAGTTGAGGCTATATAACATGAGGTATTTAAAAAAAAGCGTCATTAAGGTTCATACTCGCTTTCTCTGACGAATGTTGTTTCTAAATCGCATTTGAGTGATAGGGTACAGAGGATCGATGTCAACGGTACAAGATCATCAGGGTTTACAATTAGCGTGGACGTCTCAAAGGGTACTATGGTCCCAGTAGCCTAAAGGAGGCAGTAGAATATGAAATAGTATTGTTTGCTGATGTATCTTCCTTATTTAAAGTTAAATGATACCAATGTTTCTACAATCATGTGAACAATGCTATTTCTAAGATAATAACTTGCTACTTAGTAAGAAAAAAACAAATTGTTTGAAATTTACATTGTTAGACAGACAGACACAAATATAGAAAAAAAATGAACTATGTTGGATCTTTAGGTATGACTTTAAATACTAAATTACAGTGGTGTCCTCAAATAAGTATATAAGCTATGGAAACGGCTTAGCTCTGCAGTGTATGCGATAAAAAACATACGAAAACTTAAAAAAAACTACATTATTTAAATTTGGCGAGCGTTTTCGATGCTTGAGAGGACTCTCGAAATGATGTAGGCATTTTTTGTGATCTGTCAAAAGGCTTTGATTGCATGGATCATGCAACCTTGTTGATTAAGTTAAATATTATGGATTTAGAAATGTTATTCTGGAAATGATGTTCAGAAATGAGAACAGGATTCAGAAAGTAGAAGTAAATGGGGCTAGGTTTTTGGGTTCAAAAGTCAAGATGGGAGTACCGCAAGGATTAATACTTGATCGTTTTTTGTTTTTAATAATACAAATGATCTGCCGTTTATGGTTCAAGATTTGACTAGAATTGTATTGTTTGCTGTTGATACATCTTTAATATTTAAAGTTGATAGAAAAGACGATAAACTTAACGAAGTTAAGCTCTTCAGTTAGTCCACACTGGTTTACTGCTAATAATTTGGTACTCAACACGAAAAACACTAAATGTATTAATTTTACCTTTCCAAATGTTAAGAAGTTAGATTGTAATATGCTACTAGATAGTAATACGTTAGATTTCGTAGACGACACAATGTTTTTAAGCATTGCTATAGACTCTAAACTTCAATGGAGATCCCATATAAAATGTTTAGCTGGTACATTAAGTTCGGCATCGTACGCTGTTTGAAAAATAAGGCAGCTAACGGATGAAGCTACGGCAAACGTAGTTTACTTTAGTTGTTTTCATAGCGTTATGGCCTATGGCATATTGTTTTTGGGAAGAGAATCAAATCTTTTAACTCTACCAAATCAATTTATATTTGAAAATATAATGTACAGTCATATACATGAAATATCTGATCCCCTATCATGCCCAGACCGACTTTTTGGTTCTGAGAGCCATCTTACGTATTGATTAAAGAAAGGAGTTTCAACTTTATCGCATATGCAATACAGTGGAGTGTTGCTTGAAGATGATCAACAAATTTTTAAAACCTATCCTATTTTTCGTCATTTAACATCCAAGTAAATTGGTCGAGCGGCTTGTTGTGTGTGTCGTGGTTCGATTTCTCGAGCACTATTTTGTTTTAACGTTATATTTTTAACACCATTGTTCACTTTTTAATGTTAATGTTGACAAATCACAATATTTGCTCACTAGAAATTGCCTAGGTGGGTGGGTAGATATTATTAATAAAGCGTAAGGTGGGTATGGATAGATTAACAAATCACGAAACCGCTCTGCAGTTTGCATACGATCGTGTCTTCTGTGATTACGCATTGTTCCACGTTTCGTTCCCATTTATCAATTCAGTTTTAATTACTTTCAAAGTATTCTTTCTTGTTTTAATATGCCGCATTTAACGGAATTATTAAAATTAGAAATTATTGTTCTGTTTAAACAGATGTGCCAATCATAGAAATTGCAAGACGACTTCATTTGGCGGTAAGTAGACTCATTATACATATTTTTCATAGTGCTGCAGGTGCATCCTTAATTATCCCACGGGTGTTATAAAACATGTTTAACGAATCATTAAAATTAAAAAATATATAAATCTAGCATTAGGTGAAATTCGAAACTACAATTATAACAGCCTTATTATACAGTATTATAAACTGCTTGTTCACAGAGAAACACTGTCAAGCTATGGATCAATCGCCACAGAGCGACTGGAAATGTGCAATGTAATCTGGGGCTAGCACCGGTAAAGTTTACTTCTGCATCTAGTCGTTACCCAGATATTGCCAATCGCCATATTGCAGATCCCTTTGCCACTACAAAAACAACTGCTCAAATTCATGAAATAAGTACCAGGAAGAAGGACCTTGTGGTGTCAATGTGGGAGTCAATGCGTGGCGGAGGTTTATGCTGGTCGATGGTCACAGGCATGAAAGACCGTTTACAACATCTATCTATTGAGCGGACTATAGAGATATCCTGCATAGAGCTTGAACGGCTTGTTATATTAAGCGTGTACAGACCCCCTCATTCATCTTACGAACTATTTGAAAAAAGATTAGATGAAGTTTTAGCCAAATTAAATAATATAAATAAATATATTGCTGTTTGTGGTGACTTCAATGTTAACTTATTAGAAGATTCCAGTGCTAGCAGTAGGCTCATATCATTTTTCCAATGTTATAACCTTGTGAATCTTTTTTTGGTGCCTACTAGAATAACTTCTACTACTGCCACTTGTTTAGACAACATTTATACCAACGCCGTACCTAGTAATAAATCTATTATAAATAAATTAACTTCAGATCACTGCGGTCAATTGGCCACTTTTAATATAACTGTTGACAAAATGCCGAAAAAGGATATCACATGTGTTCCGATAAATAATGGTCGACTTAAAGCTTATAGAAATAACGTAATGCTTAAACTAACTGACATTCCGTACGTTAACGATCCCAATAAATTGTATAATTCAGTTTTCAACATAGTGAAAAGTGAACGTGATAATGTTTTTAAGTCCAAAATCATAACTATTAATAATTCATTGAAATTTAGTGAATGGGCGACTGTGGGAATTCACAAAAGTAGACAAAGGCTGTATGATCTTTACGATGAAAGAACTTATAACACTAGTAACAGTTTTAATGATTTTGTTAGGAAATATTCGAAAATGTTTAAACGTGTTTGTGTGGCAGCCAAAGCAATGTTTATTAATAATAAAATAAAAAGCAGCGCGAATGTAGTAAAAACGACTTGGAATATTATAAATAGCGAAACTGGAAGGGTCAAACCTCGTAACTTAGATTTTCAACTAAGATTTAATGACAAAATTGTAAACACAGACGCAGAAGTTGCTAAAATATTTGAAAATTTTTTTACCAACATTCCAATTTTGACTACTAATTCGTTAAATTCATCTCCCACGGCCGCTGAATCCTTACTAAAAGAAAATAATGCAGTTAGTATCACTAATTTAAGGTTCCGTCATGTATTTCCAAACGATATTGTTAAGGCCTTTAAGTCTATAAATATAAAAAATACTGCTGATCTTGATGGTCTTTCAGTCAGAGTAATTAGTTCTATAGTTGATTGTATTGCGCCTTACTTAGCCTGTGTCTTTAATAAATGTGTTGATGATGGTGTCTTTCCTGACCTCATGAAGAAAAGTAAAGTTATTCCACTTTTCAAATCTGGTAGTATTTCTGACCCCACCAATTTCAGACCTATATCAATACTACCAACTCTCAGTAAAATATTTGAAAAAATTATTCTAAATCAGATGTGTGCACATTTTTATAGTAATAATTTAATGTCTCCTAAACAATTTGGTTTCACTCGGGGTCGCTCTACAACCGACGCTGGTGTAGAGTTGATTAATCATATATTTGATGCATGGGAAGTCTCACATGATGCTATTGGTGTATTCTGTGACCTTTCCAAGGCTTTTGATTGTGTGCACCATGATACACTGGTCAGGAAACTTGGCCATTATGGTGTGGCGGGACGTGATCTCGACCTTCTTAAATCGTATTTGCGTGGTAGGGTACAGAGGGTCGATGTTAACGGTACGAGATCGTCAGGGTCTGTAATTAGCATGGGTGTCCCTCAAGGTTCAATTCTAGGCCCATTTTTGTTTTTAGTTTATATTAATGATTTACCTAGCCTTATGGAGGGTATAAAACATGAGATAGTATTGTTTGCTGATGATACTTCCTTATTATTTAAAGTTAAAAGGCACCAATGTTCCTATGACGATGTGAACAATGCTATATCTAAAGTAGTTGATTGGTTTGCTGTTAATAACCTACTTCTTAATGAGAAAAAAACAAATTGTGTGAAATTTACATTACCCAATGTTAGAGAGACGGTTACAAACATTGTAGTTAGAAACGAAAAATTGAATCTTGTGGATACAGTTGTATTTCTAGGTATAACGTTAGATGCTAAATTGCAATGGGGTCCCCATATAAGTAAGTTGTCAAAACGGCTCAGCTCTGCAGTGTACGCGATTAAAAAAATAAGGAAACTTTCAGACGTCGAAACCGCTAGATTGGTTTACTTCAGCTACTTTCACAGTCTAATGACATACGGCATTTTGCTTTGGGGTAATGCCGCCGATATCAATAGAATCTTTGTCCTGCAGAAACGTGCAGTTAGGGCAATTTACAATCTGGGCCCCAAAGTATCTTTGAGAGATAAGTTTAAGGAAATTAACATTCTTACACTAGCCTCACAATACATTTATGAAAATATAATTTATGTTAAAAGGAATAGTAATTTCTTTATGAAAAATAGTGACAGACATAACATTAATACGAGGAATAAAAATAAACTAGCTTTTCTTGATAGTCGTCTTCACAAAGTCAAACAATCATTTAAGGGGCAATGTATACGCTTCTATAACAAGATTCCGGTTGATATACAAAATTTGCCTTTCACGAGGTTTAAAACTATAGTGAAACAAAAACTTTATACTAAAGGTTATTATACAACTTCTGCGTACTTGGATGACAAAAATCCGTGGTAGTAACCCGTTTAGCTCATGGAGGTAGTCTCAATCTGATGTTTCAAATAAAAAAATATTGTAAATGTTATTTACAAAGAGCAACCCCTAGAGTTTCTTGCTCATTCTTCTCAGGGGAATCTGCCTTACGAATGAGCGGTAGAGTTTAACCATTGTGACGATTTCAAGTGTAATAATGCTTACCTATGAAATAAAGATTATTTTGATTTTGATTTTTTGAAACAAATGATCGATTTTGAAGGTTTTCCTTTGCGGCATTGAAGTGGTAATTGTGTAGTTTTTAATAATAGATACGCTAGACAAAAGTAATGTGAAGTGAAGTGATGTTATTGTTATTTTTATAACATATCTATTCACTGGACTACCGTATAATTTTGTAAAAAAGCAGCCTGTAAAACTATAGTTTGTTTCAATTCATTTTGCATAAAAGATTACCTATATAACATGTTTCAAATAAGATTTTGACACGTTATTCAAATGAATATTATTGGAAAAAGTGGTTCGATATCAAGTTCAATTCTTGAAATATGAATGCGTAAGGTATTCCATTAAATGAATGATTGTTTAAGAGTTTTAACCAAACCGGTTTGTTTAATTTTCATGAAAAATGTATTGACAGTAGCTGTATCTACTTGAAGTAGTATAATTAGGTTTCTAACGTTTTTTCAATATCGATATAATTGTGAGTTTAAAAAATAAAGTAGTTACTGGTACAGGCTGTAAGTATTTTAAATATGTTTACTAATTATAATTTAGAATAATAAAATATTAAAATATTTGTTGAATTACTCAAGGAGGTTACTTTCATTTCATTCACCTATGTTTGTGGGAGGTGGTTCACTTTGAGAATCTAACATTCTTAAACATTCCTTACACCTATCCAGAGGTCAAAAACAAAAAAAAATATTATAAAGTCATAGCTAAATAACATTTTATTTTTAATGTGACACGAACCATGCTTGCCTCAGGTTGCAAAGCAATGCTTATACCGCTAGACCACGATGTCCATAGCTGGTTGAAATTTGTATTCTGTATTTCAGTAAGAACTATACGTTAAAGATCAAATTGGCTTAAAAACTTTCTACAGTGTCATTCACTAATGAGACGACCAGGAGTCATACTGAAATAGATTTCACGGCTCACAGGTTAAAGATTAAGTTGTTTAACAATTTTACCCACATTTATGTGCTCAGAACCTTTTGGTTCTGAGCACATAAATGTCGACAAAGTCGACTTGGCGGTCAGGTATCTTGTGTACATGACGGCATGTTCGCAGAAATATAGCATTATTTCCAAAAAACAGTGATAGGCATAACCTTAATCTTAGAAAAAAAATAAACTTGCGACCCCTGTGCTCAGACTTGATAAAGTTATTTCGTCATTTGTGGGGTACATTGTACAAAATCCATCAGGTTTTTTTAAACATGTACTAATTAGAAAAGCTTATTATAAAATCAATGATTACATAGATGATACGAACGCATGGTACACTTCCAGCTATTGAATGTTTGTGATGATACAAATAAAACATTCTTCATTCAAGTGAAATTGACCTGCTAAGGACTAGTGGTTTTTTGTTTAATGTGACGATGTCAAGTGTAATTTGATTACCTACGAAATAAAGATACTTGATTTTATTTTATTTGTTACATCATTTTGTTTCAAGATAATGCCGCAGATATTAATAGAATTTTTGCCTTTGAGAGACAAGCTTTTTAAAATTGACATTCTTACACTAGCCGTCTTAGTACATTTATGAAAATTTAATTTACCTATGTTAAGAGGAGTAGTCATTTTTCAATGCAATGGCAAACATAACATTAATACGAGGAATAAATATGCAATGTCTGTTTTTGACAGTCATCTGCATAAAGATACAAATTAATCAATGGGGCAATTTATGTGCTTCCATAATGAGATTCCGGTAGATATTCAGAATTTGCGATTTAGATAGCTTAATTATATAAAAGAGAGGTCATTATACAATTTCAACGTACTTAGATGACAAAAATCCATGATAGTGACCCATTTAGCTCGTGCAGGTGGTCTTGATCTATTATATTTCAAATATGTTGTAAATGATAAATAAAAAATGTTTTACATTTGTGTTTTTTTGCCTTACGAAAAAGTGGTAAGGTTTAATCAATGTGAATATTTGAAGTGTAATTTCAGTTAAATGGTGTAATACGAGTATTTAAAACGTGACAACTTAAAGCAGTTTAGTGACTTATAAAATAACATAAGTTCAAATTTCAGTAACAATATTTATTTTATTTATATAAAATATTATAAATATGTAAAAATAGAAACTGATATTATATGAAGCGGCTATTGCAGGCTATTGGTGTCTTCAAATCATGGACAGGTGCAGGTGCGATCAGTAATTTAGTAAGGGTAATTTCTTCCAGTGTTGACACGGAACATTCCAGATCTACAAAGAAAAATCATTTTCTTAATTAATTATTTTAATAATTAGGTTTTTGCGAAATAATCTTTCGTGTTGGTTACATACAGACAGCACATCAAGCTATACACTTTACTATAAAGGGCAACGGAGCAAGATAAATAATAAATAACGCACACACTCAACATAGCCCCGCACTAGGGAAACCCTGTGTCACGGGTGCCATGGACACACACATAGACAACCACAAATTACACCCAAACTCACGAGAGAAATAAATGTAGGCCATACAAATATTTCTCCCGACCCAAGAATCGAACCTAGGACCGGCATGGTAACTGCCTCCGTGGCCGAAGTAACGGAGGCAGTTTCCGAGATCCGTGCATCTGTAGCTTGATGTGCTACCGTCTGTACTTACTGAAGTATAATCTATTGTAATATAATATTTTTAGTGTAATGAATTATTAACATCGCATTACAGGATGTGAAATTTTGAATAGAGCTTTAGGTATGGTGTCCAGAAATATTTTACTAGTGAAGTTAGCTGCGTTTTGTTTTATTGATTTCTCTATTTTTGCTATTTGTAAGTATCAAATTGTTGAATGCAAATTTATTTGAATTTTTCATAATGAAAGTGGAGTAATAATATTACTAAGTATATAGACAGACTGGGCATACTCTTGTGCTTCCAAAATAATACCTTTATTGAAAATGCTGTGCATACCTTCGATTTAAATGCGTGCATAGTACTAGTTAAATGGTTTGTTTTTGTATTTAACGTATCTGTATATATTTCGTGTAAGCCGTTTTTTCCGTCTTTATTGTAAGTTAGGTAGAACCATTCATGCCAGAAGAGGTGATATTTTCATTAAATTAAAATTCTTAGTAGTTATTTCAAACCATCAATCACATTGAAAAAAAAAACACTTACCCAGACTTTCTCAAGTCATTGTTACCCATTGGGAATTCTGAACCCCTGCAGGTGTTCAAACTGACTTGGAGGCTTGAGCTACATTCGTTGGCAATCAAATGATTACGGGTGACAGTGGAAGCAAAAAATCTCCAAGCTCGGTTGTGGTCGCAAATACCGGTTATGCAACCGGGTTGATTGTAACCGCCATTTGGGTAGAAGTCAGCGTCAGCAACATTCCTACCAATGCCGAGACCAATAAGGGTGTTGCCATCGGTGTGAATAGCTTCGACATACACAGCGTCATTGCTGCTAATCTTGTTGCTGCTATAGGTCCATAGCGGACCTGCTGGGTCAAGACCTTTTAAACAAAAACAAACTATAAGTAATACGTCATAAAATATTGTTTCATACATCACAAATATGTTGTTTTATGACGGAAATCCTTTGTGCTTAATAGAAATATTTTTGGCATTATTAGTTGTCGCGTACAGACAGTGATGGCTCCAAAAAAATTTTACTTCGTCGGTACACGTAACACTTTCGTGAACATCACATTGGGGCTAAATCCCAATCCCTTGAATCGATTAATTATATCAGATTTCGAAAGATATGCAATTATTAATGACATTTATGATTAACGAGTTTTCGATTATTTATTATCTCTTATAATTCTACGTTGCCATTATCATATAGAGTATTTAATCGAAATGTAAATAAGCGTTGGTGGTATTAGCTTACCAGATAACGAAATAATGCATTTCGCATATCGAATGTGTGAAATGCCGCCTCTGGTACTCGTGGTGCACAGAATTCCCTGGTGCGCCTAATGGTAAGCTACACGCCTGTCCATAACAGTTGCAGTCCCACTCAGAGCTTTAAATGGCAAAGATCTGAGGGGCACTGCCACTGTGCCCGTCACCCTGAGACATAAGTTAACAACTCCCACGTGGCTGTAATTTATTCAGGATCCTTACCCTTCAAAACCGGAACACAGTAATGCTGACATTATTGCTTGGCGGCAGAAATAGGTAAAGTGGCGGTACTTCCCTGGTCGAGCTCTTTCACAAGGACTATTGCTTCTTGTCTAACACAATATTAATATTATTATAGTAAAATCCACTACTACCATAATTAGATATTAGAATACTAACCGGTAACACGCGCGGCTCTTCCTCCCAATTCCCTACCAGCGTTACCGACAACGTGGGAACCAAGGCTGAAGCCAACCAAGTGCACGTTGTTCAAGCTGAGACCAGTTTCCCTATTGAGGAAGTTGATGAATTGTCCCAATCCTCTACCAACATCAGGTACGCCGCGGGCTGCGGTGACGTAGTCGGATATCGCCAGTCTCCTCCAGTCCATGACGATGACATTAGCGTCATAGCGGCCAAGAACAGCTATAATAGACAATGTATAGAAAATATAGAAAAACCTCTCATAAAGTTGCAACATGTTGAATGATACAATTTTTGAAAAAGTCATACCGTCCCTGACGGTTGGATTGATGTCCGTTTCCTGATTACTGAGCCAACCGTGGACAACCACAACTGTGACCCTGTTAGGGTTGAAATTAGAATTCCTGATGGAGTTGCCATCATTCATGACCAGAGTCTGGGAGCTAGTCGGGTTGGCTCTGAAAAATTACGAAATTCGATTTTAATTAATACATTTATTGGATTTTAAGACCATACTACCTTGGCTAATGACTGTTACAACAAATGATATAATTTAGTAGGGCTATTAAGGTATCAAGATGTCACATTAATTGTTTATTAGTAAGTACTTATAAAATATATTAAACTGTTTTTTACGCGCTTCCTAAATTCATCTGTAAAAAGACTATTCCCGACTGGATTAAGACCCCAAAGTATGACGACACAGGGAAGAATTACTTTCTGTCCCTGACTAGCCCTGCATTGCTCTAAACTGATATCAAGCATGGGATTCTCGCCTGATCACATACACACACTTATACATATGGTACGGTTCGTAAGATGTAACAATAAATGACATATTTTTGGTTTATATAACGCTCAACGGATATAATTAATTTATGGTATACAGACATTTGATTTATTCTTGTCTGATATAAATGTCATTGGATATATTAGACGATTGATACAACAACGTTTTAAAGCTGCAAGAAATAGGTGTAATCAGATGGTAAGAGCAGCCAAACGTAAACATATTTTTGAAAATATTTTACATTCATTCCGCGTTAACACCTGGAAATTCCTAAAATCCATTGGTATTGGTAAACCGCAAAGTTCATACAGTGTAACTTCTTCTTTCTCCTTAAACGAGCTGAATACTCACTTTGCCAAATCTGCAACTTTAGGCACCAACACCAAACAACAAAGTATTGCAATTATTAGAGCACTGCCCAAAATTTCAAACTCTGTTTTTATTTTCACCTCAGTAACTGAAGACGAGATCAGGAAAGTGGTTTTGTCAGTCAAATCTAATGCTGTTGGGCACGATGACGTAAGTAGAGTTATGGTAATGTATATTTTAGAATGTATACTCCCTATTATCAAGCACGTAGTTAATTTCTCGATGATGACTGGGGCTTTTCCTTCTCTGTGTCGAAATGCTCATGTAATCGCTGTTCCAAAAGTTACTAACCCCAGTCTACTCAAGCGGGAACGGGGAAGGAACGGTAATCGTTCCATCTCAATTCTTCCTTTTCTTTTTAAAGTCTTAGAGGCTGTCGTTCACAAGCAATTGTCTGTTTATGTTTACTCAAACAATCAGGTCATAGTACTTCTACTGCATTCCTAAAGATTGTTAAGGATGTAAGGAGGGACTTGGACTGTACCCTACTTACCGTGCCAGTCCTAATAGATTTCTTCAATGCATTCAACGTCGCGGATCATGACCTTCTCCTTGCCACCTTAGACCACCTAAACATCTCATCAACGGCAGCTGATTGGTTCGCGTCTTATCTCCGCGATCACCAACAAGCAATTCGTGTTGATCGCTCGCTCTCAGATTGGTGTAAACTCACGTCTGGGGTACCTCAGGGTGAAGTTCTGTTTCTCCTCTCTTGTTTTCTATTTTCATAAATTTGATTACGTCCAGCATCAAATGTTCTTACCACCTGTATGCCGATGACTTGCAGCTTTATACCGAGGTTAATGTCGGTGGCATCAGTGATGCAATTGTATTAATTAATGACGACCTTCATCGAGTCTCGGTATGGTCCCAAAGGTTTGGTATCAATGTCAACCCTTCCAAGTGTCAAGCCATCTTCCTTAGAAGCTCACGCCTTTTTTCGCCTTGTGATATGTCGTACGTGCCACCAATGAGTTTGAGAATGTAGTGATTCCTCTTTCAAATCAGGTAAAGAACCTGGGGCTTATTATTGACACAGGCCTTGCGTGGGATCCCCAGTTGTCTGACGTTTGTCGTAGGTTTACAGACACACTAAGACCTCTATACAGGTTTAAAAACTTTCTTCCCATTAAAACCAAAACTCTCCTTGTTCAAGCTCTAGTGTTGCCTGTGATTGATTATGCTGACGTGTGTTACAGTAACATCTCTCAAGTCTCTTTGAATTAATTAGATCATCTTCTTAACAACTGCATTAGTTTTATTTTTGGTTTGCGGAAGTATGACCACATCTTTGTTTTTCGTCGTCAACTAAATTCGCTTCCCATCCGTGAACGTAGGTCCTTAAGAATTTTAACCACTCTTTTCTCCATCTTGTTCGACCCGGCTGTACCTGGTTATCTCAAATGTTCATTTCAATTTCAAACCGCTCGGCCGGAATGCGAATTTCGATCTTCCCCCAGCCTTAAGCTCTCTATTCCTTCTCACCGCACTGACTTTTTTGTCTAATTCTTTTACCCTTCACGCCATCTGCCTTTGGAACGCGCTCCCGCTCCATATAAGATAAGCTCAGACCAAATTATCTTTGAAGCGCATGTTGCGCAAGCATCTGTTTGACAATTGTCAAAATCAAGACTCTGTATAATGTTGCTTTGGGTACATACATTATATTATTTGTTTTTATAATATATGTGTATATGTAGATTTATTATGTATGTATAATAAGTATGTTTATATTATGTTATTTATTTATATCATACAAATTATCGATTAGCTTTCTAGTATATTGTTCTTCTTGTTTATGTGTAACGCCAACCTATTGTGTTTTTGGTTTGGTTGACTGGTAGAGAATGCCTTATGGCATTAAGTCCGCCATTCAGTGTTTTGTACAATAAAGTTTAAATAAATAAACTTTCAATCTAATATACCGATGACATAATGTACATTTTATATAAATATTTCGGATATAACATTCACTCATTATAATGTATTATAAATATAATCCCAGTGTATTTAGTTGCAACGAAGAACGCAGCGAGGAGTATTAGGCTCGAAAACACATATTTCCCCTAGGTCCAATTAATTCAATTCAATACTGGTAATACTTATACCATTAGTTCAATAAGTTACCTAATCATTATCTAATGTTTGTTATACTGAAGGTTTATGTGTGTAACATTGAAATTGTACCTTTTGTTGTTATACCTATTATTGATTATATTCAGTGAGTGATTATATCCCTATAAATTATATCAAATGTTGTTATACCAAATGAAAATAGGTTAATTGTAAACCCTTCATCTCATACACACCATACTTACTATACACCCGCTCAATCCCACTCACCTTCTTCACACCTAATGACTTTCACTCACAGTACAACACGAGTTATTTATTAGTCTTAGAGTTTATCATCATTATTAAAAACTAGTATTACTTTAGTTAAAAATGTTATCTATATAAATTTCAATTCTCTCTAGCTGCAGTGGAAGCCTGGTAACCTTTAATACAGGTCTGATCATTTTGTTAAATTTTCGAGCGCCAGTCTCACACAAACCAGCGTGTCCTATTTTGCTATTGTATTCTAAGTCATATTCATGTTAAGCTTGGAAAAGAAAATACAATAATATTTCATTTACTTACTTATTGTTTTACTTTAAAAATCATAATTGTATTTCTTACCTGGTGAACAAAAGGTACAAATTATTAGCTGGGTTCCTTTGAATTTCTTGAAGTAGCTCGTAATCAGGTTCAGCTTCCAAGTCCACATCATGGAGATTGCCGTCTCCATCAGGAAACTGTATGTACCGAGGGTAGTCTTTACCCTCTACTGGTACCGCGCTAACGGCGTAGGCTATAATAAAGTAGTATAATGATATTTTATCTGCTTAAACTCTCTCGAGAATTGCCAAACAAAAGTACGTACTTAGAAATTAAAGTCAGCTAACAAACTACATGGATAAAAATCAAAATGTTGAGGATCGTAAAAGTATAACTAGAAAACAAAAATAACTTACCCGTCGCGACGACAAAAAGTAGTACCGCGATTTTCATCATGGTGGAGAAAACTGTTGAATATTTTGTCAACTTTCAACAAAACCTGCTTGTATACCATCTGTAATATCGTTTAAATAGCTACCTTTTATCTTTTAATATCATTTTAATACTAATTGATTTCATATCACCAAAAAAACGGTCTAGTGCAATTAAAACTCACACTCGAAGGTTCCGAACCTGGCATGCAACAACTTTCACGACCCATTCCCGAAATATCCTGCCTCCATGTTTAGTTAGTTTATTTCTCTCAACATTACACATTTCATACAAATACTATTACATGTAATTTTATACTACTCTTCGAAAAGTGAGCGTCAGTTTGCAAAATAATGAAGAAATAATTATACAAACAAATCAACATAATTAATGAAACTAATAAATAATTGAATTAAAATAACAATGTCAAGTGTATACAGGAAATGTCAATATGGATTCTTAATAACTAACAAATGTATATTACAGTATAATAATATGGTAAATGTCAAATTTATTAATAAATATAATAATTTAATTATTTATTAAGTACTAGTAAGTAAGTAGTTAAAAGGTTCTTCAGTCTGCACTTGAACGTTTCCTCACAACATTAGTTTTTTAGCTCGGCAGGTAGGTGCTCATAGTAGGTCGATCCTATAACCAGCGGGTTTTTTTCGTGAAGTGCACGACGGAAGCTCCCATCCATCACCTCCACTCGCCCAAACTGTGCTTCCTCGTGAACATAATGACCTCAAAAACATATCGCGAGTTGTGTCCCCTCTCAGCGTCTGTCGAATTGCCCCACAGAATAACACCATAAGTCATAATTGAGTGGAAGTGTGCAAAGTACTGCCTCAACCCGTTACAAGACACCAACAGTTTTAGTTTACGCCAAACGCAAACACCGCACCACTCAGCTTGTCACATAGCGAGTCTACATGCTGTTTCCAATTCAAGGTATGAGCATGGGCGAACGGTTACCGGTTGCTGCTGCTGGCGGTTTACGCAAAGGACCCAGGTTCGAATCCCGGGCCGGGAGAAATATTTATATGGCCTACATTTATTTCTCTCGTGAGTTTGGGTGTAATTTGTGGTTGTCTATGTGTGTTTACATGGCACTCGCGACACAGGTTTTCCCTAGTGCGGGGCTATGTTGAGTGTGTGCGTTAAAAAAAAGAAAAAAAA
>NW_020655402.1:0-15735 GCF_003589595.1 Hyposmocoma kahamanoa
TTTTACCTATGGAATAAATCATCTTTGACTTTGACTTTGACTTTGAAGGACTTTCCTTGCTCCGACAGATTTAATGTCCTCTGGTTATGGCAAGTGCCTTGCCAGTATGGAGCTTCGTACGCCCATCAAGGGGTAAAATTGGGTGAGAAGATGAGCAGGAGTTTCATCCGCCTCGTGGCAAAATCTACACTCTCTATTCTCTCTCTGCCCAATGTTTGACATGCTTGTTCAGGCCACAAAGTCCTGTTAAGACTCTTGTGAGCATTCTGAAGCCATTCCTGTCCAATGACAGAGCTTCTCTAGTGATAGGCACTGCAGGCAGCTATCAGGGCTTTTGAATGCTCAAGACCCTTTACTCTGTAGCCACACTTCTCGGGAGACGTGTGTGCTCTCGTCCAGCAGAGTGAGCTTTGCGAGGCTGTATGCTATCGCTGTAAAGGGTTCGGGTCCAATAAAGGATTCCCTAGCACCAACCTTTGCCAGTTCGTCTTCTGCCTCATTTCCCTCAATGTCAGAGTGACCTGGAACTCAGCGAAGGACCAGTTTATTCCTTTCCTCGAGAGCATTCAGTATAGTCCCACAGTTCTCTACAATCCTCGATGTTTGGGTGACAGAGGTAAGTGCATGAAGAGCGGATTGACTATCTGAGTTTATGTAAATATACTTGTTAACATAGCCTCTCTTTAGGTTCAAGTCCGTACAAGCAATTATGACGTACATTTCTGCCTGAAAGATAGAGGAGTGTCATCCCAATTTCAGCTTATAGCTGAGCCTGGGTCTCACGCCGTGTATACCACAGCCTACTTTGGGTTCCATCTTAGACCCATCAGTACACCAAAGAAGGCTACCATCCTTCCAGGTAAGACTGTTGGTTTTCCAGTCTTCCCTGGTTGGAAATTCTACCTGGTAGAGATTTTTACAGTTTAGTTTGGGAAGTATGACACCAGAAGTCTTTCCCAAAACAGGATATTCCTGAATTGAGTCTAAGTGTACGAATGTGAAGGAATTTAAACTTAAGATTTCAATAAGACATTTAAAATTAAGATTTAGGAAAACTTAAATATGCTTTCATAGGTTATGTAAGGAAAACCACTAGTATGACTCAATTAAACAAATCAATTCATTCAATTAATTAACCGATTTGTAGTTGGCTTTACAATTGGCCATCACTAAACAGTCTATGGTCAATTCAGCGACTTGCTTATTTACTTTTTATTCAAAGTGGATTGAAACAAAGTATAGTTATATTATTGTGTAACAGAAATAATTTTATACAAATGCATGAATTGCTAATGTTGACATTTTAATATAATTGCATTTTCAAATTTTTATCAACTTTGACAGTTGCCTCCTTGGTATGGAAATAAATTCAAGAATGACCGAGGCATGATTTTGTACTTCAAGTCAACATCTATTATTACTATACAGTATTTACATTTTGTTAATATCAATAATATTGAAGAGACAAATTTGGCTTTATTGCGTAAACATAACCAATATTCAGTCGAGCCCATATAATATTTATCAACTGCAATGACTAAGTGCTGTGTGTAAAAAGTGTAAACTGGTAATCCTTTTTATGCATTGAACTCTAATTTTATTGTGCTTTGGAGAAAACTATAGTATAATTTTGCAGGTGAACGTATATATTTGTTCAATTCATTTATTTTGTTCAATATTTCAATATCAGACATTACAAACGCAAGAACCCTGATCGATGTTTATAGGGATTCTAGACATGTTTTAGTAGTTACCGTGACAGGTGAGTCAACTCGTTGGACGTTACTCTCCTCTACAAGGATCTCTCGTGCTTTCGCGCATAGAGCCTTAACCTCCGCCTCCTGTATTATCTCGCATCTCTTCAATTGTTCAATCTGTCTGTCCAAATCACTAGTGTCCGACATCGTCACTTTTAAATAACCACGCTTCTGTAACAAAAAATTGGGGGTAACAACTATCATTGTGTAAATGACCCATCAAAAAAAAAACCTTTCTTTATCAATGGCATCGCTAACCCGGAGCCGTTTTACAAAACCCTATGTTTTAAAATGATCTAGAGTAAATACTTACAAATAACTATTAGCCCTAAGCTTGATTTTGGCTTAAAAACAGTCGTTTTTCTTATTTTTACAAACAATCACAGTCCACCATTACAACGTTCATGTCATAGACAAACTTTTTTTACTCTTCAAACATGGCACAGATAAAAAAGTTATCCAAAATCCAAATTACATTGAATTCAATAAATACATATTTTGCAGAACGCGTGCTGAAGAGTACCACAAGCTCAAAACATACAAATTCTCCTCATATCTCTTTCCGTATAGTATTAGCTGAAAGAGAAGAAAGATAAAAATTATATTCAATGCAGTGAATGAAATGCAATCTTTTTCATGGATTTATTTTCTCTATGGTCTTTGAGATTAATTTTGACATTAAATTCATGTTTTCGTGCGCTTTTCCCGCACAAAATTATTTTGGTATATAGTTGATGGTAGTTCCATAATTAAATAGCTACGAATTATTGTTCTGCGGAGTGTGTTACCGCCGCGCTGCTACAATTCTTATACGTTTATCTATTACTCATTGGCCGGTCGCGACGTTTGTGTTATTGATTTATCGATAGTTTTAGTGAAGTTAATGTTATTGTGAAAAAGTAACTCTACTTTGTTACGAAAAACATGGGAAACATTCACACCGTTGGACCCAACGAGGCTCTCGTCGTATCAGGTGAGTTTGGGGAAAATGTAACAGGAAAACGATTACAAATATTTGGTATACATAACCTCAAGGCGTTCAAATTTTTATATTTTTTCTAATTAGGCCAGAAATAAAATTGATCTTGTACGTTGTATCGAGACTGGTTTTAGTTTCGATTAGGAGCAGTCACGCTTAGTTATTATGATCTATCACAAACATGGGCTGAGATAATGTTATTTACTCTGTTTGTTTACATATCCTTCTACCTGTTTAATTGCTTGAAAGTTCTTTTATCTATGGGATCTCATGTGTGGCCGACGCCCAGTTTAATAGTTAAAATTCAAGGTTATTTAACTATGAAATGCATGTCTAGTAAATACTCCATGTGAATGAATGAATTCAAGGTCAATAGGAGCTCAAGAAGTGATTAGTTCCAGCGTAGTTATGTCATTAGACACAGAGAGAATACTCATCTGTATATGTCTACACATATCTACACAGTATAATATTTGAAGTACAGAAATATTGTATTATTTTTGTTAGTTCAATGTATCTTTAATCAGTGCATATTCTTTGTGTCAAGAATCTTGACTCAAGATGTCTTTTTTAGAAAGTCTAAGAAACATGATAGTGATCCACCTTAATCTTAATAAATTTTAACAACATCATATTGTTTTAAAATCAAACCACTAAACTTTTAGACACAATATTTTTGTTTTATACATTGCTGGAATTAATTTTGTATAACCACAAAACGCACACAAAATCAATAAAAATAATATTTTTAATTTTAGAATTAAAATAGTAAAAGACAACTTTTAATTTTAATTGATTCTATAACTATTCAGTTCATCAATATTGATATGCATTAAATACATTAATAAAATTATTTCATATACGCATATATGAAATTTTGTAATCATAATATGGATGGATGTCATTTTTGAAATAAAATTCCCTTATTTTATGTTATTTTATTGCACAATAATTTATTAGCTGATAGTGAGTAATCCACATAAAATTCCTACGATATGTATGTATATGTAAAAATCTTATCAGTACACATGTTTTCAGCAGTACAGGTATAGTTTGTTATGCTGACAAGTATTTTAGTCATACAGATATCCATTGAGAAGATAACATGCTAAGTAAATCCCTGTTATCTTGTTCAGTTAGTTCAATACTGCCCTCAGAACAAAAAAGGCACAACTGCAATATAAATTACGCATAGTTGTGCCTTTTTTCATTATGAGGGCAGAATACAATATTGTATAGGTTCTCCATAAGAAATAACTTTCAATTTCTGTGTGAGTCACTGCATTATAAGATTGATAAATTGTAAGTTTCTTTGTCATTATTATTTTGATGAATTGAAATAATAAACTAACATTTAAATCTCATTAAAATCATTCATCCTCTTGTTATGTATATTTTAGTAATGCTCTAATTTTGTTTCTCTTTCACTCACTGTACTTAATAAAAGATGTAACAATGACTGACTGAGGGTCGTATTCTAGAACTCTACTCAATGCTCAAGTCAGGATTTGAGTATGGTTTAAAGCACTCGAAATCATACTTAAGTCCCTGCCATTAGAGTCGTATTTCCAGTGCTTGTGTTTCCAGTGCAATCCTGACTTGAGCATTGAGTAGAGTTCTAGAATACGACCCTTAGTGATTCTCAAAGGACAGTAATATAATATCAGGGTTCAAAGTGTTAAGTTATTGTTGATAATTGATAATTATCTTTGTTATAGTTATACCTTGATATTTATAAAATTGATGAGATAAGCAAAATGCTATTGCTAGCAATCAATGTCTGTGCCATGTGTTTGTATCAGAGATGTATCAAAATGTGTCAAATGTCAATCTCAAAAAGTCAGAAACCAACTTGTTTTCCCCGCAGATTTTTATTCATGTTTATTTAATTTTCTCTCTGTTTGTTAAAAATTAAAGAGACATGACGATTAATCGGCATGGATAATTACTGGATATATTATCAGATAATTATCAAGGAAAATAAATATGTTCATAATTTCGAACCCTAATTAATATAAATATTACGAAACCATTCCCCAACTTCGTTTAATCATATCTGCAGCTTTTTCCCCAATCATAATCGCGGGTGCGTTTGTATGTGCCACTATGGTCCTTGGGATCACACTGCTGTCTACGACACGTAAGTTATTCACGCCATACACTCGAAGTTCAGGATCCACTACTGCATCAGGATCCCATGCTGGTCCCATTTTACAAGTTGCAATTTGATGATGCAGTGTCGAAGTAACTGTCCTTATAGCACACTCCCAGTAATTATCACTACCGAATTCGTATTGAACACAATTAGGAAACTTCTTAGTATGTAACTTTGCTCCATATTTTTGGAATGGAGGAGTATCGACTAGCTTTATTATATACCGTATTGCTGCTATTACAGTAGCTACGTCCTTCGGATGCGTCAAGTAGTTGCCGTAAAGTTTGGGATAATCAAATGGGTTTCTCGATCTCAATTTCAAATGTCCTTTAGATTTAGGATGTAGTAACATGAATAGAATTGAAAAGCTCTCAAGGTTTTCAAGTGGTTTGAAAGTGTCTCTATACAGCCAATCAGCTAAATGTATTCCCTTAGCAACAATATTTCCTTCATCTGAAGCTAAAGATGCACATCCTCCTAGTAACTCTACATCAGGTAAATCACCCAATTCATCAGATTCATTAGTTTTGATGTAACCGATTGTTTCCACACCAGCTAAGGATGACATAGGACCGTCTCCATATTGAGAGAACTTTACAAAATTCTCAATCGTCGATTCTCTTCTTTCAATAATAGTCAATCGAGTAGTGTTTAAAATGAAGGGTAATGCCGGAAATGTTATGTGGTCATACAATGTTTCTCCTACTCTCAAGTCTTGCACAACTGGTATGTCGAAAGATTCTAAGTGTTCTTTTGGACCGATGCCAGAAAGCATCAATAAATGTGGAGATTCAATTGGTCCAGCAGACAGAATGACTTCTTTCTTTGCTTTTATTTGGTATACACGCCCGTTTCTCTGAAATTCTACTCCATATGCTGTTTTTGTTGCTGGGTCGATCAAGACTTTAGTAGCTCTAGTGCTGTGAAGAATATGTAAGTTTTTCCGTTTCTTTTTGCTGTGAAGGAATGCTTTTGCGCTACTCCAACGGTGACCTTTGGACATGGTTGCTTGTATATAGCTGAAGCCGAAATAATCCGGACTGTTATAGTCTACTCTGCGATGACCTAGATATTTTCCTGCATCTAGGAAAGCTTTGGATAACTTGGACCTGAAAAGTTTTGAAAAATTCGTAATTGTAGTGTACATTTTATGATAAATAACTGAGGCTGCCAATTCGGAACGGAGGTGCGTTCAGCGGGGCGTTCAACGCTTGCGCGTACACTGTATCTTGTGTTGGATGTGTCTTGTACACACGATTGCGCGGAAAGAACGCACAAACCTTCATCGCCCCGCTGAACGCACCACTGTTGCGAATTTGTGACCTAAAACAACTGTTTTACCTAAATGGCACGTATTCTACAGCTAGCTCTCCGTCTCGACCGTGCCAGGGTGAATTTTGTAATCTTTTGAGATTTGCGCGCTCTGACTTCAGGTAGTACGGCAATATTTCTTGATAAGACCTGTATAATGTACAAACATTACGTACACAATTATTTTCTACTTTTAATAAATACTCTTATGATGATTTTCGTTTCAGGTAACTTTTTATTTTTACTTTTAACTGACAGGTTGTTAGATTCGACAATATTATAAAATATTATCTTAAAATATGATCTTATCATTTTAAATTTTTATTGCATTGATGTTCAATTATTTTTTGAGGAATTATTCCACTAGTTTGTTAATAATTATAATCTTATCGTGTAATCTACAGATCGGAGATCGCCTTATAAATAGCGATAGTGTTATTTATCATTACACTTGCCGACAAATAGTCTTATGCCGCGAGTTGTCAGATATAAACCCTTGTTTCTGACAATTGAATCAAATTGTATATGTAAACACCATACCCGCTCATCACTCTAAGAGCGCCCACCCAGTGGGCCACTAAACGCTACCACAAGTTAAGGATACCATTTTTTTATACATTTTATTTGGCATCGGCGCAAACTAAGCATATGAGTGGCCGCGTCCGAGGCACGAGCTGCGGGAGTGGCCCGCGCTGGCTACTTGCATCATCCCTCGTCACTCGCGCACCCTCTCGGCCATAGTCCCCGCCCTGCACTGGTGCCGTTTTAACGACTCGTTCGCTAGATCTAGGAAAATGTATAAATGTTTACTGGGCAAAAATTCAGTTTTAGCGAGAAATAAATATTTAGCGACTTGTAGCGTCTTTTTGACCCGTATTATTTAAAAAAATATAAAAATCGCGACCTGTCAATCAAAGTAAATCTAAGGATAAAAATAAATTCTTATGTGCTATTTCATGTCTAATGCTGTTAACGTTAATGGCGAATCCGGCAAAATGGACGATTTCTAGCCGCACTAATGGCCGCGACTGGTGGCCGCAGTCAGCCACTAGTGCTTGCGACTTGTGACCGCGTTTAGTGGCATCACTCAACCACTACTGGTCGCCTTTAGTGGCTGTGTCTAGTGGCCGAGTGGGCGGCGGCGCTAACTGTTACTAACACCCTCATATCAGACTAACATATAAGGATTCACCCACCAGCCATAATTTCCTTCAGCCGCAATCCTGTCCCAGTCCGTTGGAATACCGCGAGTATATATCATGTAGTTTATTACACTGCTGCCGCCTACTGCTTTCCCTCGTGGCCAGAAGCACCTTCCGCCTTCCATTCCTGAAATCATTACAATCGTAGTTCAGTGATAATATAATTTTTATCAATAATAAAAACTTTGTTACTTGATATTTACGTGCTATATACTCGACACCAGAAGTATCAATTAAAGTAAGGGACATTTTGTCGAAAATGAGTTACATATACTCGTATCATTGGATTCGGAGGTTACCGCTCTATCAATTGGTATTATTAAAATTGAGGAATGCTCAGTGGTTTAAAATATAGCATGTCCCTTACATTAAAAAAAACATTAAAAAAAGATGTTTAGTTGTGCCTACGTTACTAATATTTGATGTAAAGGAGTCTTTACACTAGGGTAACATATAATTTTCTATTTCTCTTCCTGCTTACACTGTGCTCGACGGTTTACACATAAAATATTAGTGACGTAAGGCACAACTAAACATCTTTTTTTAATGTTTTTTTTAATGTAAGGGACATGCTATATTTTAAACCACTGAGCATTCCTCAATTTTAATAATACCAATTGATAGAGCGGTAACCTCCGAATCCAATGATACGAGTATATGTAACTCATTTTCGACAAAATGTCCCTTACTTTAATTGATACTTCTGGTGTCGAGTATATAGCACGTAAATATCAAGTAACAAAGTTTTTATTATTGATAAAAATTATATTATCACTGAACTACGATTGTAATGATTTCAGGAATGGAAGGCGGAAGGTGCTTCTGGCCACGAGGGAAAGCAGTAGGCGGCAGCAGTGTAATAAACTACATGATATATACTCGCGGTATTCCAACGGACTGGGACAGGATTGCGGCTGAAGGAAATTATGGCTGGTGGGTGAATCCTTATATGTTAGTCTGATATGAGGGTGTTAGTAACAGTTAGCGCCGCCGCCCACTCGGCCACTAGACACAGCCACTAAAGGCGACCAGTAGTGGTTGAGTGATGCCACTAAACGCGGTCACAAGTCGCAAGCACTAGTGGCTGACTGCGGCCACCAGTCGCGGCCATTAGTGCGGCTAGAAATCGTCCATTTTGCCGGATTCGCCATTAACGTTAACAGCATTAGACATGAAATAGCACATAAGAATTTATTTTTATCCTTAGATTTACTTTGATTGACAGGTCGCGATTTTTATATTTTTTTAAATAATACGGGTCAAAAAGACGCTACAAGTCGCTAAATATTTATTTCTCGCTAAAACTGAATTTTTGCCCAGTAAACATTTATACATTTTCCTAGATCTAGCGAACGAGTCGTTAAAACGGCACCAGTGCAGGGCGGGGACTATGGCCGAGAGGGTGCGCGAGTGACGAGGGATGATGCAAGTAGCCAGCGCGGGCCACTCCCGCAGCTCGTGCCTCGGACGCGGCCACTCATATGCTTAGTTTGCGCCGATGCCAAATAAAATGTATAAAAAAATGGTATCCTTAACTTGTGGTAGCGTTTAGTGGCCCACTGGGTGGGCGCTCTTAGAGTGATGAGCGGGTATGGTGTTTACATATACAATTTGATTCAATTGTCAGAAACAAGGGTTTATATCTGACAACTCGCGGCATAAGACTATTTGTCGGCAAGTGTAATGATAAATAACACTATCGCTATTTATAAGGCGATCTCCGATCTGTAGATTACACGATAAGATTATAATTATTAACAAACTAGTGGAATAATTCCTCAAAAAATAATTGAACATCAATGCAATAAAAATTTAAAATGATAAGATCATATTTTAAGATAATATTTTATAATATTGTCGAATCTAACAACCTGTCAGTTAAAAGTAAAAATAAAAAGTTACCTGAAACGAAAATCATCATAAGAGTATTTATTAAAAGTAGAAAATAATTGTGTACGTAATGTTTGTACATTATACAGGTCTTATCAAGAAATATTGCCGTACTACCTGAAGTCAGAGCGCGCAAATCTCAAAAGATTACAAAATTCACCCTGGCACGGTCGAGACGGAGAGCTAGCTGTAGAATACGTGCCATTTAGGTAAAACAGTTGTTTTAGGTCACAAATTCGCAACAGTGGTGCGTTCAGCGGGGCGATGAAGGTTTGTGCGTTCTTTCCGCGCAATCGTGTGTACAAGACACATCCAACACAAGATACAGTGTACGCGCAAGCGTTGAACGCCCCGCTGAACGCACCTCCGTTCCGAATTGGCAGCCTCAGTTATTTATCATAAAATGTACACTACAATTACGAATTTTTCAAAACTTTTCAGGTCCAAGTTATCCAAAGCTTTCCTAGATGCAGGAAAATATCTAGGTCATCGCAGAGTAGACTATAACAGTCCGGATTATTTCGGCTTCAGCTATATACAAGCAACCATGTCCAAAGGTCACCGTTGGAGTAGCGCAAAAGCATTCCTTCACAGCAAAAAGAAACGGAAAAACTTACATATTCTTCACAGCACTAGAGCTACTAAAGTCTTGATCGACCCAGCAACAAAAACAGCATATGGAGTAGAATTTCAGAGAAACGGGCGTGTATACCAAATAAAAGCAAAGAAAGAAGTCATTCTGTCTGCTGGACCAATTGAATCTCCACATTTATTGATGCTTTCTGGCATCGGTCCAAAAGAACACTTAGAATCTTTCGACATACCAGTTGTGCAAGACTTGAGAGTAGGAGAAACATTGTATGACCACATAACATTTCCGGCATTACCCTTCATTTTAAACACTACTCGATTGACTATTATTGAAAGAAGAGAATCGACGATTGAGAATTTTGTAAAGTTCTCTCAATATGGAGACGGTCCTATGTCATCCTTAGCTGGTGTGGAAACAATCGGTTACATCAAAACTAATGAATCTGATGAATTGGGTGATTTACCTGATGTAGAGTTACTAGGAGGATGTGCATCTTTAGCTTCAGATGAAGGAAATATTGTTGCTAAGGGAATACATTTAGCTGATTGGCTGTATAGAGACACTTTCAAACCACTTGAAAACCTTGAGAGCTTTTCAATTCTATTCATGTTACTACATCCTAAATCTAAAGGACATTTGAAATTGAGATCGAGAAACCCATTTGATTATCCCAAACTTTACGGCAACTACTTGACGCATCCGAAGGACGTAGCTACTGTAATAGCAGCAATACGGTATATAATAAAGCTAGTCGATACTCCTCCATTCCAAAAATATGGAGCAAAGTTACATACTAAGAAGTTTCCTAATTGTGTTCAATACGAATTCGGTAGTGATAATTACTGGGAGTGTGCTATAAGGACAGTTACTTCGACACTGCATCATCAAATTGCAACTTGTAAAATGGGACCAGCATGGGATCCTGATGCAGTAGTGGATCCTGAACTTCGAGTGTATGGCGTGAATAACTTACGTGTCGTAGACAGCAGTGTGATCCCAAGGACCATAGTGGCACATACAAACGCACCCGCGATTATGATTGGGGAAAAAGCTGCAGATATGATTAAACGAAGTTGGGGAATGGTTTCGTAATATTTATATTAATTAGGGTTCGAAATTATGAACATATTTATTTTCCTTGATAATTATCTGATAATATATCCAGTAATTATCCATGCCGATTAATCGTCATGTCTCTTTAATTTTTAACAAACAGAGAGAAAATTAAATAAACATGAATAAAAATCTGCGGGGAAAACAAGTTGGTTTCTGACTTTTTGAGATTGACATTTGACACATTTTGATACATCTCTGATACAAACACATGGCACAGACATTGATTGCTAGCAATAGCATTTTGCTTATCTCATCAATTTTATAAATATCAAGGTATAACTATAACAAAGATAATTATCAATTATCAACAATAACTTAACACTTTGAACCCTGATATTATATTACTGTCCTTTGAGAATCACTAAGGGTCGTATTCTAGAACTCTACTCAATGCTCAAGTCAGGATTGCACTGGAAACACAAGCACTGGAAATACGACTCTAATGGCAGGGACTTAAGTATGATTTCGAGTGCTTTAAACCATACTCAAATCCTGACTTGAGCATTGAGTAGAGTTCTAGAATACGACCCTCAGTCAGTCATTGTTACATCTTTTATTAAGTACAGTGAGTGAAAGAGAAACAAAATTAGAGCATTACTAAAATATACATAACAAGAGGATGAATGATTTTAATGAGATTTAAATGTTAGTTTATTATTTCAATTCATCAAAATAATAATGACAAAGAAACTTACAATTTATCAATCTTATAATGCAGTGACTCACACAGAAATTGAAAGTTATTTCTTATGGAGAACCTATACAATATTGTATTCTGCCCTCATAATGAAAAAAGGCACAACTATGCGTAATTTATATTGCAGTTGTGCCTTTTTTGTTCTGAGGGCAGTATTGAACTAACTGAACAAGATAACAGGGATTTACTTAGCATGTTATCTTCTCAATGGATATCTGTATGACTAAAATACTTGTCAGCATAACAAACTATACCTGTACTGCTGAAAACATGTGTACTGATAAGATTTTTACATATACATACATATCGTAGGAATTTTATGTGGATTACTCACTATCAGCTAATAAATTATTGTGCAATAAAATAACATAAAATAAGGGAATTTTATTTCAAAAATGACATCCATCCATATTATGATTACAAAATTTCATATATGCGTATATGAAATAATTTTATTAATGTATTTAATGCATATCAATATTGATGAACTGAATAGTTATAGAATCAATTAAAATTAAAAGTTGTCTTTTACTATTTTAATTCTAAAATTAAAAATATTATTTTTATTGATTTTGTGTGCGTTTTGTGGTTATACAAAATTAATTCCAGCAATGTATAAAACAAAAATATTGTGTCTAAAAGTTTAGTGGTTTGATTTTAAAACAATATGATGTTGTTAAAATTTATTAAGATTAAGGTGGATCACTATCATGTTTCTTAGACTTTCTAAAAAAGACATCTTGAGTCAAGATTCTTGACACAAAGAATATGCACTGATTAAAGATACATTGAACTAACAAAAATAATACAATATTTCTGTACTTCAAATATTATACTGTGTAGATATGTGTAGACATATACAGATGAGTATTCTCTCTGTGTCTAATGACATAACTACGCTGGAACTAATCACTTCTTGAGCTCCTATTGACCTTGAATTCATTCATTCACATGGAGTATTTACTAGACATGCATTTCATAGTTAAATAACCTTGAATTTTAACTATTAAACTGGGCGTCGGCCACACATGAGATCCCATAGATAAAAGAACTTTCAAGCAATTAAACAGGTAGAAGGATATGTAAACAAACAGAGTAAATAACATTATCTCAGCCCATGTTTGTGATAGATCATAATAACTAAGCGTGACTGCTCCTAATCGAAACTAAAACCAGTCTCGATACAACGTACAAGATCAATTTTATTTCTGGCCTAATTAGAAAAAATATAAAAATTTGAACGCCTTGAGGTTATGTATACCAAATATTTGTAATCGTTTTCCTGTTACATTTTCCCCAAACTCACCTGATACGACGAGAGCCTCGTTGGGTCCAACGGTGTGAATGTTTCCCATGTTTTTCGTAACAAAGTAGAGTTACTTTTTCACAATAACATTAACTTCACTAAAACTATCGATAAATCAATAACACAAACGTCGCGACCGGCCAATGAGTAATAGATAAACGTATAAGAATTGTAGCAGCGCGGCGGTAACACACTCCGCAGAACAATAATTCGTAGCTATTTAATTATGGAACTACCATCAACTATATACCAAAATAATTTTGTGCGGGAAAAGCGCACGAAAACATGAATTTAATGTCAAAATTAATCTCAAAGACCATAGAGAAAATAAATCCATGAAAAAGATTGCATTTCATTCACTGCATTGAATATAATTTTTATCTTTCTTCTCTTTCAGCTAATACTATACGGAAAGAGATATGAGGAGAATTTGTATGTTTTGAGCTTGTGGTACTCTTCAGCACGCGTTCTGCAAAATATGTATTTATTGAATTCAATGTAATTTGGATTTTGGATAACTTTTTTATCTGTGCCATGTTTGAAGAGTAAAAAAAGTTTGTCTATGACATGAACGTTGTAATGGTGGACTGTGATTGTTTGTAAAAATAAGAAAAACGACTGTTTTTAAGCCAAAATCAAGCTTAGGGCTAATAGTTATTTGTAAGTATTTACTCTAGATCATTTTAAAACATAGGGTTTTGTAAAACGGCTCCGGGTTAGCGATGCCATTGATAAAGAAAGGTTTTTTTTTTGATGGGTCATTTACACAATGATAGTTGTTACCCCCAATTTTTTGTTACAGAAGCGTGGTTATTTAAAAGTGACGATGTCGGACACTAGTGATTTGGACAGACAGATTGAACAATTGAAGAGATGCGAGATAATACAGGAGGCGGAGGTTAAGGCTCTATGCGCGAAAGCACGAGAGATCCTTGTAGAGGAGAGTAACGTCCAACGAGTTGACTCACCTGTCACGGTAACTACTAAAACATGTCTAGAATCCCTATAAACATCGATCAGGGTTCTTGCGTTTGTAATGTCTGATATTGAAATATTGAACAAAATAAATGAATTGAACAAATATATACGTTCACCTGCAAAATTATACTATAGTTTTCTCCAAAGCACAATAAAATTAGAGTTCAATGCATAAAAAGGATTACCAGTTTACACTTTTTACACACAGCACTTAGTCATTGCAGTTGATAAATATTATATGGGCTCGACTGAATATTGGTTATGTTTACGCAATAAAGCCAAATTTGTCTCTTCAATATTATTGATATTAACAAAATGTAAATACTGTATAGTAATAATAGATGTTGACTTGAAGTACAAAATCATGCCTCGGTCATTCTTGAATTTATTTCCATACCAAGGAGGCAACTGTCAAAGTTGATAAAAATTTGAAAATGCAATTATATTAAAATGTCAACATTAGCAATTCATGCATTTGTATAAAATTATTTCTGTTACACAATAATATAACTATACTTTGTTTCAATCCACTTTGAATAAAAAGTAAATAAGCAAGTCGCTGAATTGACCATAGACTGTTTAGTGATGGCCAATTGTAAAGCCAACTACAAATCGGTTAATTAATTGAATGAATTGATTTGTTTAATTGAGTCATACTAGTGGTTTTCCTTACATAACCTATGAAAGCATATTTAAGTTTTCCTAAATCTTAATTTTAAATGTCTTATTGAAATCTTAAGTTTAAATTCCTTCACATTCGTACACTTAGACTCAATTCAGGAATATCCTGTTTTGGGAAAGACTTCTGGTGTCATACTTCCCAAACTAAACTGTAAAAATCTCTACCAGGTAGAATTTCCAACCAGGGAAGACTGGAAAACCAACAGTCTTACCTGGAAGGATGGTAGCCTTCTTTGGTGTACTGATGGGTCTAAGATGGAACCCAAAGTAGGCTGTGGTATACACGGCGTGAGACCCAGGCTCAGCTATAAGCTGAAATTGGGATGACACTCCTCTATCTTTCAGGCAGAAATGTACGTCATAATTGCTTGTACGGACTTGAACCTAAAGAGAGGCTATGTTAACAAGTATATTTACATAAACTCAGATAGTCAATCCGCTCTTCATGCACTTACCTCTGTCACCCAAACATCGAGGATTGTAGAGAACTGTGGGACTATACTGAATGCTCTCGAGGAAAGGAATAAACTGGTCCTTCGCTGAGTTCCAGGTCACTCTGACATTGAGGGAAATGAGGCAGAAGACGAACTGGCAAAGGTTGGTGCTAGGGAATCCTTTATTGGACCCGAACCCTTTACAGCGATAGCATACAGCCTCGCAAAGCTCACTCTGCTGGACGAGAGCACACACGTCTCCCGAGAAGTGTGGCTACAGAGTAAAGGGTCTTGAGCATTCAAAAGCCCTGATAGCTGCCTGCAGTGCCTATCACTAGAGAAGCTCTGTCATTGGACAGGAATGGCTTCAGAATGCTCACAAGAGTCTTAACAGGACTTTGTGGCCTGAACAAGCATGTCAAACATTGGGCAGAGAGAGAATAGAGAGTGTAGATTTTGCCACGAGGCGGATGAAACTCCTGCTCATCTTCTCACCCAATTTTACCCCTTGATGGGCGTACGAAGCTCCATACTGGCAAGGCACTTGCCATAACCAGAGGACATTAAATCTGTCGGAGCAAGGAAAGTCCTTCAAAGTCAAAGTCAAAGTCAAAGATGATTTATTCCATAGGTAAAA
>NW_020655403.1:0-10717 GCF_003589595.1 Hyposmocoma kahamanoa
GGAGATCTCCTTTAATGGCATTAAAGGAGATCTCCATGCACACCAAGTTTCAGTACGATCTAATCAACAAAGTTATAAATAATTTTCAACGTACGTCAATCATAATAGACTTCTTATCAGATAGTGTGTACTTAATTGTACACCTGTTATTGCAGTTAAAAAAAAATAATATTTTTACTCCATTACCTACTCTAATCACCCGTTTCCACTGTTTCGAAGTGGGTGATGTTATTACCCAACCTGTCCACAATGACACAACTTGAAGTGTTTTTTGTTTCTTAAAAAACTATAAAATTCTTTGCAGTCAAGTGGCTCAAGCTTCACTTCTCTTTTCCATCTCTTAGTTTGGCAATTGACTCTTTACCTAGAAGGTACATATGTCACTTTCTATTCTTAGAGACATCCACCAGTTTCGGGGAATCATTTAACTTAGACTTCTTACATAGAATATTTTTTTTAAATACCAAGCGACACGACGAACACGTCGACACACCTGTCCATAACAGTTGCAGTGCCACTCTGAGCTTTTAATCGGAAAGATCTGCCATGCTGCTGTCATGAGACATAAGTTGACAAGTCCTATGTGCCCGTGATTTCACCACCATCTTTACGCTTCAAAACTGGAACGCAGTAAAGCTCGCATTACTTCTTGGCAGCTGAAATAGGTAAGGCAGTAGTTCCGTAGACAGTCTTTCACAAAGAGCTCTAAAGCTATTCAATAGCTTTTTTTTAAATTGCTTCAGCTTTCATCCACAGTATTTTGTTTATCTCTGTATCTTTTTTCATATTTGTGATTGGCAGAAAATCAATAGTAGTAGAAAGATTGTTCGTCCTTTGGTACAGGGTAAGGTGTCTACATGGGGTGCGTTCGAAATATATAAAAACAAATGACATTTTATTATGAAAACTAACGCGATTATCACCCATTATAATATAGAAGTAACGGGACTTACACGCGTAGTATTTTAGTCGGAAGCGGTGCGACTTTCGCGGTCGCGAACTTTGCACTCAACCCTTGAAGAAGACCATCGATTATGGTCGAAACTACTCGGACCGCTTTCGACGAAAATACTACGCAAGTAAGTCCCGTTACTTTTATATTATAACAAATGACATGTTTTTAGTCGATATAACGCTCAACAGATATAACTAATTCATGTTATACAGACATTTGACGTACTATTTCATGGTATAAAGGTCATTGGGTATAATAGACCATTTGTATAATAATTTTCAATCTAATATACAAACACTACAGATATAACATTCACTGAGTATAATGTATTATGAATATAATTCCAGTGGTGTTTAGGTGCAATGGGAATGAACCGAATTTGTTTGCATTTCCTAGTTGGTTCGACCTCTTCCTGTGGTTTTAGGTTAGGTTAGTATATGCAATTAAATATTCTACTTAATGTTTTGAATAAAAATATTTTATTACACAAAAAGCACTTAAAGTTATACAAAAACAATTGTATTTTCCGATTGTATATTTAATGAAATAAATAAAATTCTTTTCAACATAATATAGGGCGCTTCAATATTGTGTTATATTATTTAATACATTATACTGGTAGTACTTATACCATTTGTTTATTATGACACTTAATCATTATATCTAATATTTGTTATACTGAAAGTTATGCATATCGAAGTTATGCCTTTTGTTGTTATACCTTTTGTTGGTTATATACTCAGAGTGATTATATCCTTAGAAATTATCTCAAATGTTGTTATACAAAGTAAAAATATATTATTTGTTGTTCTATCTTCCATTACACACCCATCTAAATGGCCACGCTGCTAGATCACAGATTGTTACATTTGCGGTGGCCATTTTGAAACTCACAGGAAATCATAATATATTGACATATTTTAATTATGAAGTTGTTTTTAGTGACAATCCTTAATATAAAAAATATTTTCATTTCTTATCATCTTCACCGATCGTGTCCTTTCACTGGTTCAGAAACGTTGTAAAGTAAAGGTCAAATAATCTTTATTTAAGTAAGCAAATTAAATTTGAAATTGTCATACTGATTAAACTCTACCGCTCATTCGTAAGGCGGATTCCCCTGAGAAGAATGAGCAAGAAACTCTAGGGGATGCTCTTTGTAAATGTACATTTGAATACGTTTATCATTACAATATTCAGATTAAACTTAGATCGAGACTACCTGCAAGAGCTAAACGGGTCACTACCACAGATTTTTCTCATCCCAGTACGCAGAAGCAATATAATAACCTTTAGCATAAAGTTTTTGTTTCACTATAGTTAAATGGCAAATTTTAAATATCAAATTTTTTTTTTTAACGCACACACTCAACATAGCCCCACACTAGGGAAACCCTGTGTCGCGGGTGCCATGGACACACACATAGACAACCACAAATTACACCCAAACTCACGAGAGAAATAATTGTAGGCCATACAACTATTTCTCCCGGCCCGGGAATCAAACCTGGAACCTCTGCGTGGCAGTCCGGCATGGTAACCGTTCGGCCACGGAGGCAGTTGATCAATCGGACTAGTTTATTTTTATTGTAGCTAGAATATTTTTATATAAGTTTACCTTTTATATGTCTGGATGCCTTTATTTGACTGGACCTGTGTCCAGTAGTCCAGTCAAATCAAAGTCAAGTCAAATTCCTATCTGTATAGGAATTGACGTGTAACAAAATGAGCATAGCAGCTTATTTCGTTACACGTCAATTTCTATGCAATTTGTGGTTTCTTTCACAAATAAATTAACTACGAATCAGAGTGTATGTAAGTTATTGAAGGATTTATCAAAGGATATATTAATTGCTGACCTTGCTCTGTTGGCATATTTGTTTTCCGCGGGCACCACAGCCGCCGCCGCCACACCGACCAACACCAAAACCAAGAAGAGCTTCATCGTGACGCCACACTAAGTGAGCACCCAACATATCTTCCATACTTATATATAAAATGATTATCTAAAAGATTTGACTTATCAAAATTATAAGGATGCGTATAAATATTTTTTTTTAATTGTGTGTAGGTACGGTCTGTCTATACAATTGTAGAACATCCATTTGGGTTGTTATTTGTTATTTGGGTTGTTTTCTCTGTTCAGAGGTTTACTCTGAACCATATTATAATATGTATGCTCAGAACTGTTTAGTAGAGAGAGCTGTAGAACTGTTCGTGTTGTCGATGATGCCAAACTCACAAACGGTATGGAACCCCTTATTCTACGGAGAGACGTTGGCTGTCTATGGGTGTTCTACCGTCTTTATAATAATAATAACGCACACACTCAACATAGCCCCGCACTAGGGAAACCCTGTGTCGCGGGTGCCATGGACACACACATAGACAACCACAAATTACACCCAAACTCACGAGAGAAATAAATGTAGGCCATACAAATATTTCTCCCGGCCCGGGAATCGAACCCGGGGACCTCTGCGTGGCAGTCCGGTATGGTAACCGTTCGGCCACGGAGGCAGTTTATAATAGGGAGTGCTCTGAGGTACTTTTCGAATTGGTGCCACCGTCTCGTTTCCACCATCGCACCTCCCGCCAAAGGAGTAGAGTCCATCCCCACATCTTAGATGCCTGGCATTGTAAGACCACGCGGGCGTCTCGTTCGTTCCGTCCTCAAACCTGCAAGATGTGGAATGATCTTCCTCCTGAGGTATTTCCTTTACGCTATGATATGGGGTTCTTCAAAAAGCGTGTTTGCAGGGCTCTCAAAGGCTGACAACGCATAGGCAGGTCAACTGATGTTGCAAATATCCATGGGCGACAATGACCACCTCCCGTCAAGTACCTCGTCTGCTAGGAAGTACTGCCACCTTACCTATTTCTGCCGCCAAGCAGTAATGTGGGTATTACTGCGTCCCAAGTTTTGAAAGGTAAGGATGCCGGTGAAATTACAGGCACATGGGACTTCTCAACTTATGTCTCAGGGTTAGGGGCACAGTGGAAGTGCCCCTCAGGTCTTTGTACTTTAAAGCTCTAAGTGGCATGCAACTGTTATGGACAGGCGTGTCGCTTACCAACAGGCGCAGGACGTGTTCATCTTGTGACGGTGCGACCTCCTTTCACCGTCATCTCACCTTTTTGTATCGCCTCTCTCCTCTTGTGTCCTATCATTTTTTATTTTACTTGTATTTAAATTTTAAATTTGAATTGTTCCATCTTCCTTCACTTTCTCATTTTGTTTTCGTACCACGGTCACTCCCAGCTCGACCGCCACAACAGTTAGAGCTGTTAATAAGCTAATCATGTGTAATAATTTATAACTCTACAGCCTTCTTATCTATTTCTGTAATTTAGTTTCTCGGCCCATTTAGGGATAAGTGCCTTAATAAGAGTGTTTTATACTATTATACCGGTTTTTTACATTTACCTTTTTATTGTTACAGCCCTTTCTTTAAACTTTACTTCTTTAATAAATTTTGTGGACCGGAAGTTTCCCATTTCATTGCCGTGAACCTGTTCACGGCTAGTTATGGTTACAACCCTTTCAATCTCGTCCCTTGTTATCATAAAAAAACTACCCATGAACTGCTAAGCGTCTTTTGTCCAAAAGAAGTCGCTCTAATTTTGAGTCTCTGTTATTGTAGTCCAGTGGTTTTTAGATTTATTTCGGTCATAGACTCCTTACCATCACAACACTTACAAATACTATTTTGTTTGTCTGACAAGATGATGGAGTACACCAGACTTAAAGTGAAAAACACCCTGAGGCCCGAGCTTTCGGTGTGCCGCCACAACGTCAATTTTAATTCGTTTTTGGCGAGTGTGCGACTCCAATGAACACTACGCCATCTTTATTTTTTGATAATTTTCTGTAATTTTTGGAAACAGCCATATTCATATACTAATAAAATTTACCTCCCCGAAATTTAAGAAAAAAAAGAAATGGAAAACAAAATTGGGAAAAATACAAACAAAAAACAATTTTATGTTAAAAAAGAAACAAAGAAACAAAAACAAAACAAAAACAGAACAGGTCAAAAATTAAGTTAACGCACTGTTCATTGGAGGTACCGATCGGTCGACCTTCACGATCGATAACTTTTGGCCGAATAGTGTCGTACACGATTTGTTAACTGACACCAGATTGCACCACACGTCGCCGACTCTTCCCAGCCATTAAAATAATAACTCCTGAAGTAAAATTTAGGCGCTATTTATAAAAAAGAATGTTCATGCGTGATCAGCCACCCTCAGAGGTGGGTGATTTTCTTCAAAATGAAATGAGACCACTATGGAGGTACCCTCTTTCCAACAAAAAAAGAATCATGAAAATCGGTTCACAAAGACCGGAGTTATCGCGTAACATACATACAAAAAAAAACATACAGTCGATTTGAGAACCTCCTCCATTTTTGAAGTCGGTTAAAAATAGTTTCATTTCATAGATGTAGTAGTTGTTTCATGTGATTCCACATCGTAAGTAGGTGACACATGATTTGTTGAGAAGTTAAATAAAAATTGTAGTAAATTAAATAGTAAAGTACACACGTCAGCACATCAAGCTACACATGTATCTTGTTCCGTTGCACTGGAGGCGATTTTCGAACAAAAATGTGTAGTCTTTTTTTTATACATGACAGGCAAATGACTCCACTCCACCTGATGTTAAGTGGAAAGTGGTATCCAAACGCGAACCTAGTGCAGCGATGAAACCCTCACTGCACTAGCCACCTCCAACCTGCCTGCCTACAATATGCCTCTTCACGCCTCGTTTGAAGGACCCCATATCGTAAGAGGGAGGGAAGACATGAGCCGGAAGGGAGTTCCATTTGTCAACCGTGCGGCAGAGAAAGGAGCCACCGAACCTTTTAGTACGCGATGGAATGCGGCAGGTAGTGAAACGGTGACTACAAAGGCCAGCACGCGTGCTTCTAAGCAGGAACGGGGAAGGGGGGATGAGGCTGAACAGCTCTTCAGAGCACTCACCATAGTACATGCGGTAAAAGGCGCTAAGCGATGCAACATTTCTACGCAGTTGCAGAGGTTCAAGGCGTGATGAGACCTGATGATGAGAGTCTGATGCGCCGTTGTCCGTACATAGATTATAGTTTTCGTAACCTTTTCAACGATTGTTATAAGACTTTGATTTGTTAATATCCCACATAAGATCAACCTTTTCAAGGATAAAAATGTAAGAGGTGCAATCGAATTTTGTTATCAAACTGCAAACTCCTCAGAATAAAAATATTGGTTTTATCATAAATTTTAAAGTATGATTGAAAAGTTGCCGGTATTATACTTCCATAATAAAGTATTTTGCATAATCAATAGTAAATTGATCTGAAAATATAAAATACGTTTCTCTTTTCGAACACATCTTGAATGCTCACAGGGAAGTAAACTATTATCCTCATATGATCCATTGTATAACTCTGTCTCGCTCTTTAGTTTTAGCTAGACCAGAGACATTAACAAACGTTTAAAAAGTAAAACTCCAGGCAATTCCCGTTCAACTTTGTGTAGGTCATGATACAAATTTAAATTTAACTGGTGTCACCCCGGACACTCCATACAACAGTCGAGGGTTATTTACCTAATACTACTACATGCAGCAAGTCGCTATGTGCACACGCGCAAACGTGTGCGTGAAAAAAAAAAAGGTGACCCATCACTTTCTCGTGCTATTACGTTACGTGGTCAGAGCGGCAACCAAAAATTCTAACACGAATCTGTTATCTATAATTCTATAAAATCCTAATAATTACACATGTTTATTAGGTGTTTATATCAATATAATTTTATATTTGTCATTAATTCGGAAAACGAAAGAAACTGATCTCTTTATCCCGTTTTGATGATAATAAACAACCGTCCATAGCACAACTCACGACCATTATAAATAGTAAGGTACAATGATGTTATATATTAACGTACAAGTTTCGTAATGAATACATGAAAGCTTAGCGCGAAAACGGCTTCCCGACAGCCTTGTCACCGTTCAGTCAAAGTGACCGCCAAAAATTGACAAAGCTAGGGAGGGGCGGAGAGTGTTCATTCTCTGCCAAGTTTGTTGAAGTGATTGCTAGTATGTTAATTCAAAGACGCAAGTTCTCAAAATTAATGCGGGATAGGAATACAAGTAATCGTTCTTGGGAACTTTGCCACATGACAAATTTGACGCCATGATCAGTAACTTGAAATAAATAATAAAGAAATTGAAGACGAATGCATATATTTCATTAATCGACATGATAATTTACTATCTTCTTTGGCGTTCACAGATTTACAATCCGGATGTGATCCAGGAGTTGTAGGAGGTCACCCTGGCGTAAGCTTGTGGGTGGCCCACTTGGCATCCGGCGACGTGGCCGAAGGACACGACACCGATCTGGAAAAGAAGAAAATGTTGAATGAAATATGCCAACATCGTGAGGATCTGTCTTTTAACAACAAGGCGTATGTAGGTTTCTAGGTGTAACAAAGAAGTTAATTGAAGAACTTACCAGTACGCCGTCGTATGCCAGGGGACCGCCAGAGTCTCCGCCGCACACAGAGCGTCCTCCAGCACCAGAGGTACAAATGTTAGAAGCAGGAATTGCGCCGTATGTGCTCGAGCAAACTGCGTTGGTTATCACCTGGAGAGTAACGTGATGGAGCTGCTGGTTTGTGCCGATGCCTGCGTCTGAAGCATTGGTAATAAAAGCATTTTTTATTTATTTATTCGAAAGCAGACTACAACGGTCCAAATTGGTTAGTTCTAAGATAATTCTTATGTTTGAACAACAGGAAAAGTTAGTTTCTGCAGATCAACATCTGGGTAAAGTGTCGCATGCATGTCGCATCCTTGCCCCTAAAGTCATCAAGGTTGGAACTAGCTCACAGCCTGCAGGTTTCGAGTCAGTCTTTTTCTAGCTTGACAAACATGCCTGAAGACGTTATTATATTGGAGACGAAGGACTCAATTATAATCAAAGCCTTTGATTATTGACCCGTGTATAATAAACATGTACTAAAGAACATTTGTGTCGCACACTGCATTTGATGTTACCTCGGGAAAATGCCTTGTATAATATAAGCAGAGGAAAGTTTTTTTATATAATATCAAGTGACGGGACGAACAAGTCGTGCACCTGATGGTTAGCGACACGCCTGTCCATAACAGTTCCAGTGCCACTCAGAGCTTTAAATCGCAAAGATATGAGGGGCACTGCCACTGTGCCCGTGTCCCTGAGATATAAGTTGACAAGTCGCGTATGCCTGTAATTTCACCAGTACCTTTAACCCTTCAAATCCGGAACTCAGTCATGCTGACATTACTGCTTGGCGGCCGAAATAGGTAAGGTGGCAGTACTTCCCTGGACGAACTCTTTCACAAGGAGCTGTACTGCTATGAATGGTCACTCACTCACTCCTTACGTATGTGACAGGGTCACAGTTGTCATTATCAAGCAAAATGTCCTTTCTACAATATTTAAAGTACTTTTGCCTTCGTGTTCCATAGCCGTGGAACGTCCTGTATGTGAGTAATAATTAATGATTCGTACTGTCTGATTGACGTCCAAAGCCAGCCGCTTGCGCATTCACGCCCACGAACAAATTGGATCCAGAAGCCAGGGGAATAGCACGGATGTTGTCTGAAAGAAAAACAGTGTTGTACAGATGTTTGACGAATCAAGTTTAAAATTATGCTCATCATCATAATCAATGAGTGGACTCACTGGTGTATTCAACGTGGCTGTGTGTGATGATAGCAATGTCGTTCGCTACCGTGTTGGGGTTCCAGTTAGAATGCATGACCACCTGCATGAGCGGACAAAGTTTAGTGTTATTATTGAATATCATTTATTTGAAGCGTCGTTAAAAACTAAAAACCAAGATTTGCAAAAAGCACATGGAAAAATTCGTAAGGTCTGCTGGTTTGTTCCGTAGCTTAGTTGGGAGAGCGTCCGGCACGGTATGCTGAAGGCGCTGGGTTCAGCTGGATCGATGGATTTTTTCATAGTAATTTCACAAAAAAAGTATTGAATATAATAGCAGTAAATTGTGATTCTCAATGAACTTCATATTACGAAACTATTGTAATATATTTAAAGCGATAATTTAAACAACCCAACTCACGTTATTGGTGTTAACCCTGGTACCTCCGCTGAACAGGGTAATGGATCCATAAACAACGGTGAACTCACTAGCTTGGTTCCTTCCGTCCCACCAGCAATGAGCGGCGGTGACGGCGCGGGTGTTGGATATCATCGAAGACCCGCAGACTGAGGTCAATATTATATTCAGTCTAATAACCAGACCGCCCTAGAAGTAACAAATCGACATTAAATTATAACAAGGATAGGAGTCTCCCCTGGCATATATACGGGCTCTTCTTCTTTTGCCTAGCCGTATTTCCATTTGGGGTCGGCCCTTCTGGTCACTTTTCTCCAAGACGGTCTGTCCTGTGTCGCCTGTGGTCTTGACTGATGCTCTCGCAGATCTTTATTAAGAAGGGACATCCATGTGAGGCGGGGTCTACCACGTCCCTAGTGCTGGTTACTCATGTCAAGGACTTTCCTTGCCATATGATCAGGCGGTCGTCGCATAATATGTCCGTACCACCTAAGTCGGCTAGTAAATTTTCCGGGATATGCCTCACGGCATATATACGGGGAAATGTTTTAAATCTAACAGCCACGCAGGACTATTTTATTAACATCATAAACAACTACTTTGTTCTATTACTTTTTATATAAAAATCACCAAAAATAAACTTTCAAGTTTTTGTTGTACAATTTGACACTTTTAGATAGATCTGTATTTGGTGGTAAAGTAGTTTGAACGTGCAAGCGTCACGTCACGTCATTTCAATGTATATTATATTACGGGCCTTCACCAGCTATAAGATTCCGGCAGTTCTCGAGCCCACTGGCATCCGTCGCAGTGACGGTAAGAGGCCTGACGGTATGACTGTCGGTCCATGGAAACTAGCGAGACAGCTAGTGTGGCACGCAACTTGTGTGGACACTGTAGCCCCCTCCCATGTCCTTGCAAGGGTGGGCGGCGCAGGCTCTATGGCCAGAGCGGCCGAGAACCGCGAATGGCTCAAATACTGCATGCTTTACGCCTTTTGCGATTAAAACCCTGGGTCTCTGGTGGCCACAAGCGACAGGCAATGTTGCTATGTCTGTCCTAGACAGTGATGTTAGGAATATAGTCCTGCAAGGTTGTTAATATAAAAAAAACAGTTAAATTTGAATGTGATATTTTTTCATTAGAATGTACACTGAGCGTTTATGTGATTAATATCATACATAGAAGAAAAATAAAAAGGGTGTAAGTAAAAAAGCCTTAATAATGTCTGTCTCACCATGTGCGGGAATTGCCCCAGGGCAGCATTGGAGCCTCCAACGATTCTGACGCCGGAGAAGTCAGCAGCTTCTTCGGCTGCCTTGATCCGGGCAGCCTCTTTGATGCCGATGGTCTCGTGGTAGTACCTGATAAGAAAATCATGGTTAAATGTTCATGAGTAACGAAGTCGTGTCACCTTAACTTCGGTGGTGCAACGTTTTGCTGTTGGTTTTGGTTGAGGAGGTCCCAGGTTCAATACCCGGAAGTTTTAATTTCGGAAATTAACTTTTCTGATTTGGTTCTGGTCTGCTTGTTTCGAGTAGTGGTCATAGTACGGGAAATGTCTTAGTTTTTGACAAGGTAATTAATGTGGCTGTCTTGCATTACATTACATTACCTGCAATTGATGATAAATAGAAGACGAAAGAA
>NW_020655404.1:0-16133 GCF_003589595.1 Hyposmocoma kahamanoa
CCCAGATTGTAAATTGCCCTAACTGCACGTTTCTGCAGGACAAAGATTCTATTGATATCGGCGGCATTACCCCAAAGCAAAATGCTTAATGCAAAATATGTTATTAGACTGTGAAAGTAGCTGAAGTAAACCAATCTAGCGGTTTCGACGTCTGAAAGTTTCCTTATTTTTTTAATCGCGTACACTGCAGAGCCGAGCCGTTTTGATAACTTACTTATATGAGGACCCCATTGCAATTTAGCATCTAACGTTATACCTAGAAATACAACTGTATCCACAAGATTCAATTTTTCGTTTCTAACTACAATGTTTGTAACCGTCTATAACATTGGGTAATGTAAATTTCACACAATTTGTTTTTTTCTCATTAAGAATAGAATAGAATAGAATAGAAATTGTTTATTCACGAAAACAACATAGTACACATATATTTAAATTGTACGATACATAACATAAGACGGAAAGAAAGACTAAAGCATAACATTTAAATATTACACGTGCACATATTACACAAATAAGAAATATTAATATTGTAACAAATAATCAAGTAACAAGCCATAAAAAGTGCGTGCTGTGCTGTTACGGAATCCGTCATCCACTCAGCTTGGTGTCGTCTCACTGGAAGTGCTACGACGCTGATTTTCAGTGGATCCAGCAACAGAGTCAAAGTGGACGAAACTTATGTACGATTTGTTGCACTTTATATTGTAGTTGTAAACAAGTGTGATTCCATATAATTCTTATAATGAATAATAATTATGAATTAACTAAAATGGCAATAAGATAAAATAGTAAAATAAAATAAAATAAAAATCATCAAAATGAAAAATTAAATAAAAAATATAACGGATAAAAACGTACACACCCCCGACACAACAACAGCTACGCTAGAGATTGCTGAATATTAAGTAAATAAGCTTTGAATGATCTTTTAAAAAAATAAAGTGATGTAGCATTTCTTATAGGCGGCGGAAGATTGTTCCAGCATTTCGAGGCAGCGTAGCGAAAGCTACCTCGAAAACTTGCTGTTCCATGTCGAGGACATAGGAGGCGACAAGCATGTCTAACGTGCATGGTTGAGAATTTGAGCTTATCATAGAGGTACGATGGTTGCTTGGTCTTAATTACCCCAAATAATAGTATAGCGAAATGTAATTGGCGACGGGCCTCCATCTTCAACAATTTCGAATTGTTCATAAAAGGGGTGACGTGCTCCCGACGTGTGATAGGGAAGCAATACCTAGCGCACGCATTCTGCAGGCGCTGAATAAGACACTTTGTGCGGGCGAGTAAACATCCTCCGAATACAGTGTCAGCGTAGTTCAATCTTGATAAAATTAGCAAGTCACAGAGCTTAATACGCAAATCAACGTTAATGAAGTTTCTCACGCGGTACAGTACCTTCAGGCGATAAAAACAATTTCGGACTGTTTCAAGGATATGTTCTTCAAAGTTAAGGGAACCATCCATAAGAACCCCCAGATTTCTCGCCACAGATACTCGGCCTACAGAGTTACCCGCTATGGACACTTGTGGGTGATTGGACGCGATCTTTTCAATTTGACATTTCGAACCAAGTATGAGAAACTTCGATTTGCTCGGATTTAGTACCAGACTGTTGAGCTCTGACCATTGGGCAACTTTAGAGAGATCCTCGTTCAACTGTCCAACTGCAGTGCGGGTTACAAGACGATTAAATGAAATGTAAATTTGTAGATCATCGGCATATAGATGACATCTGCAATTCTTAAAGCAATCCACAATATCTGCGGTGTACAGAATGAACAAGACTGGTCCGAGGATGGACCCTTGAGGAACCCCTCTAGCAACTGATGCGGCACCAGAACGCATGAATGAACCATCCACACCGCTCACCTCCACTTGCTGTACACGGCCACTGAGATAACTGGAAAACCACTTAATAGTGTTACAGTCGAACCCATAATAAACGAGTTTAGCCAGTAAAAGTTGTATATCCACAGTATCGAAAGCACGTGAAAAATCAAGTAACGCTAGAATGGATCCCTCACCAGCGTCACGCGCCGCCAACACATCATCTACCACGTCCAGCAGCGCGGTGGCAGTGCTGCGACCCTTCCTGAAACCCGACTGTTTTGATGGCAAGATACCGTTGGTCTCTAGGTAATCTGTAAGCTGCCAACACACTACCTTTTCGATGATTTTTGACATGTATGGTAAAACACTTATAGGTCGTAAGTCATTGAAGTGTGATGGTATGTTTATCTTTGGAATAGGTCGAATTATTGCCGTCTTCCAGAGCTCAGGGAATGCACAGGTCTCGATCGATTGATTTACCAGGGCCGTAATTAGTTTTAGAGTCCGCGGTAGGGTAAGTAACACCATATCGCGAGAAATATCATCTACACCCATGGCGCCACTTTTAATTGACAAAATAGCTCTCGATACAATTGCCTCTGAAACGACGCGAAGTTTAAAAACCGCGGAACCACGCCTACGAGTGGAAAAATATTTTAAGTGTGCTTTATCAATGTTACGGGGTGGTAAATCAAGAAAATGTGCATTTATTTTGTCAGGGTCTTTTAAATGTAGGGGGATGTCACGATCTTTTGCCTTGAAATCAGCCACGTTTGCTCTTATATTCCTCCACAAATCGCGCGGTTTATTGGCGTTTGAGACAATACATTGCTGGAAAAATGTAGCTTTCTCGGCACTTATCGCGGACAAAACTATCTTTTTCAGATCTTTATAATATTTTTTATGAGTATCCATCCCAGTATTTCGATACCTGTGATGAGCCTCGTCGCGCAGCCGCATCATTTTCCTAACATTATATGTAAACCAAGGGAGCATCCTCTCCCGCACTACAATTTTCTTCTTAGGCGCATAACTATTGAATAAGTGATGCATGTAGGCATTAAAGTTCTCAACAGAGGCGTTTAAGTTACTCGATAGCAGCCGCTCCCAATTAATCGTATTTACATCGGAGTTGAACGCATCCATGTCAATATCAGTGAGCGGACGGTAAATAATATGTTTTGGGGGTACTTTACATTTTTTTATATCAAATTTACCAGAAATGAATGCATGACTGCCAAGATCTGGCAAATAATCAATGCGAAGATCAGTGATTTTCATACTCGAGCTAATAACATCAATCAATGTCTCACTGTGATCAGTGAAGTGTGTTGGCTGCTTGACATATTGTTCAAGATTGAAGCAGCATAAAAATTCTAATGAATGATAAAGAAGTAGGTTATTAACAGCAAACCAATCAACTACTTTAGATATAGCATTGTTCACATCGTCGTAGGAACATTGGTGCCTTTTAACTTTAAATAATAAGGAAGTATCATCAGCAAACAATACTATATCATGTTTTATATCCTCCATAAGGCTAGGTAAGTCATTAATATAAACTAAAAATAAAAATGGGCCTAGAATTTAACCTTGAGGGACACCCATGCTAATTGCAGATCCTGACGATCTCGTACCGTTAACATCGACCCTCTGTACCCTACCACGCAAATACGATTTAAGAAGGTCGAGATCACGTCCCGCCACACCATAATGGCGAAGTTTCCTGACCAGTGATATTTGACACGTGTGGATACGTCTCTGATAGCGCTAGCACTTTGTTGTCCCAATTAATTTTATAAATAAAGATAATGAAGAAGATAATTATCAAAGTATATTTATCAATATATAGCGTGTGACAGGCTTCCTCCTAGGCCAAGTCGAGATAGACCCCGGGCTCGTTACCAGACGGATTGAACTCTGGTCTGCGTCGGTTGGTCCGGTTGCGCGCGCGTCATGTTGCACAGTCGGATATGATACACGACGGCACTTGGACGCGCTCACCATTCACGCCTGTTTATCTTTTCGTATAATTTAGTACGTGTTGCACGTGTCCTATTTTTAACCGACTTCAAAAAAGGAGGAGGTTCTCAATTCGACTGTGTTCTTTTTTTTGTATGTATGTTACGCGATGACTCCGGTATTTGTGAACCGATTTTCATGATTCTTTTTTTGTTGGAAAGGGGATACTTCCATAGTGGTCCCATTTCATTTGAAGAAAATCATCCACCTCGAAAAGTGGCTGTTCACGCATGAAGATTCATTTTTATAAATAGCGCTATAACTTTAATTTAGGAGCAATTACTTAATGGTTAATTTTGCTATTTCTCCAATTCAAGGCTTTTTTCTCTCAATATACTTTGAGTAGTGAGAACCGATTTTTATTATCTCCAGTGTCAAGTCCTGTGTGGTGGCGAACTAGGGGATATTTCAATAAAGCTTAGCAAAAAGACGTAATTCCACGTACTTTCGAGGTCGGTTTTTTTAGTACTCTGTACTGAGATTATTCTATACTGTGTATGTTGTCAGTCGTTAATAAACTGCGAGTGTCTAGATTAGTACTGTGTTTTATTTATGGCATAGGGCAGCTCCAAATATAATTATCGTAATAATTGTCAACGATAATGATCACTTAGAAATCTGATTATTTATAATTTTTAACAATAATAACTAACTTTAAATAATAATTAACTGCCTACGTAACCGAATGGTAACCATACTCAACTGCCACGCAGAGGTACCGGGTTCGATTCTCGGGTCGGGATATATTTGTGTGGCCTACATTTACTTCTCTCGTGAGTTTGAGTCACCCGCGTGTATGTACGGCACCTGCGACACAGGGTTTCCTTAGTGCGTGCGTTATTATTATAATTTCTTTTTTAAATAATTTGATAATAAAGTATAGTCTGTCCCAATCCATTTTAGGCGAAAAGTAAACAAACAAGCCACTGACCCAACCATAGACGGTTTAGTGAGGGCAATTGTAATGGCAACTACAAATCGATTAATTAATTGAATGAATAGATTTGTTTAATTGAGTTATACCAGCGGTTTTCCTTACATAACCTTTAAAAGCATATTTAAAATTTCCGAAATCTTCATTTCAAATCCTCCTTCAAATCCTCACACTTACATACTCGTTTGATTGCGATTAAAATTTTCGATTTACTAATCGATTACAAAAACTTTAATTAAATGAACCGAATGTTTTTTCCGTACAGCACTATGCAACCACAGATTATTCATACATCTATAAATAAAACAATTACCTCACTTTTTGACTATCATTTTTCAAATACGATTTTACGATGTTATTCAAGTGAATGTCGTTGGAAAAAAATATGAGATATCAAGTCAAAAACTTCGAAATATACGTGAAAACGTCACTTATTCGATTTATTGAGCGATTGCTTTAAAATTGTAAACATAACGTTTTGTTTACTTTTCGTCTAAAACATTTTTTGACACTTTAATTTCAATTCGTATATAAAATGCGCCGCGTCACACTCAAACTGTGGATATCAATAGACAATCGCTATTAAATAATCAATGCCGACTGTTATCTATCGATATATAATATTGTTTTACATGTAAACATCTATTTAACCACGTTTAATAATTTATCCAATATATGTAACAGCGAAATCAAATAGCACTTACCCATATATCCCATATTGCCTCTAACAGTGGCTCGTAACAAATCGTTGAACGCATCCCAACTGTTCCCGGCCAGCCGGTCTCTGTGGTTCTGTCTTGTCAAGGATCCGTTAGCGAAACATAATAAGGCCATGTACGGCGCGTCTGGCGTTGGCCCCACGAGGACGTGCCCTGCGGGAGGGGCCGCGGTTTCTTGCAGACCTAGGAGGAGAGTGTCGCTTGTTCCTAGACTTAGACCCACCCAGCCGGAACGCAATTGAAGACCTGAGAACAGAATTTTTACTGTGTTAACATGAAACCACTAAAGGTAATAGTACTGAACATCGAGTATGTAACCAGAAATAGAGACCAAATAAGGAGTATCCATCCCTAGCAACTCATTAGGCAAATGGGCCATATATCACTTTTAAATGTCAACTCTCGTTTGCGCTGAAATCACAATTTAAAAAGCTGAAATAGTACAGCGCCAACAACTGACCTATGTGTATGTCGCCGTATATTCCAAAAATATTCTGTATATTATTGTAATAAAGATAATATCTCTCAACGAGAGGCTGTTCCATTCGGTGTTGTGGGAAAAACAGCAAAACGTCTAATTTCAAAACAAACGGAATCACATTTCATCGGTAATTAAATATGTAATTTTTCAATTTTCGTTCGTCTAGCAAAGCTCAAGTTAAACTGGTCGATTTGAGGTGAAAAAATTGACGACACCCGTCAATTATTTTGAATTCGAGCTGGCCAATCGGAGCGCAGATTAAATAACATTTCGTCTCTTTTTTTGGGTATATACTCGATGGTACTGGTGCACTATCCCTATTTACATTGCAAAAAAACTTATTCGAATAATAGCGAACCTTAAAGAAACAGATAAGTGCCGACCTCACTTCCAAAATAACAATTTACTCACGCTTCTCTCAATATATATCTCTGTAATGCAAGCATTTCTGCGTTCCGGTTTTGAAGGGTAAGGGTGCTGGTGAAATTACAGGCATATGGGATTTATCAACTTTGTCTCAGAGTAACGGGCGCAGTGGCAGTACCCCTCAGATCTTTGCGATTTAAAGCTCTGAGTGGCACTGCAACTGTTATGGACAGGTGTGTGTGTAGCTTTCCTTCAGGCGCACGAATTGTTAATTCCATCACTTGATATTATAAAAAAAATATGCCTCGTGAATAAATAATAACTGGAAATCAATTCGGGGCAAACTAAATGCCCGGAACTCTTATTGCAACTTCGGTTTTCTATACCTCAGCGCAACTGACTGACTGACGCGCTGTCACTGTGCCCGTGCACAGTGACAGCGCCCCTTAAATCTTTGTGAGCTCTGAGAGGCACTGCAACTGCTATGGACAGGCGTGTCGCTTACCAGCAGGCGCACGACTTGTTTGTCCCGTCATTTGGTATTATAATTACAAAAAAAATCGACCTCAAATGTACGTGGAATCCCACCTATTTGCCAAGTTTTATTGAAATCGGTTACCGGAATATTTTCTTCAAATTTAAATGAGACCAATACTGAAGTACCCTCTTTCTAACAAAAAAGAATCTCCAAATTCGATTCACAAATTCCGGAGTAATTGCGTAACACACATACAAAAAAATACAGACGAATTGAACCTCGCCGTTTTTTAAGTCGGTTAAAAACCATTGATTTTATAAAAATACGGTTAATTACGTGTACGGGCGAAAAAATATATAAATGTTACTTACATAAATCGAGTAAACTGAGATAACGTGTTATCAAAATATAGAAGTATAAAGGCGCGGCTTATCGTCGAGTGGCGGGTCGGCACATTCTTGTCAATCTTATCAAGCAATCGCAGTAAGTAATTGCATTTTAACAATGAAACTCTTGAGAGCTAACATGTGAATTGCTTTATAATCAGCAAAGACCGGCAGAGCGTATTTACCCAACCTTGAAGTAATACACATGGACTGGGTAACAACTCTACGATATCTTTGAATTATTCTATTGTATTCAACGATATCTAAGTCCTAGCGTACTAGATACGGCGTTCCATATAGACGCTGTGTTTCACAGACGTGCGGTGAAGACGCTACACAACATTGGCGGACGCAGATGCGGTCCTCTTTGAAAATGAATTTACATCGGTGTGCTGCTCGCATTTCGCTATTTGACCAATTGTGTGAAAATAAATTTACTTTTTTTTAATTATTCACATTGATTCGGTAAGCAATGTTGTGGTTTTTGATTAATTTGTGCATTATATAATATTTGATAATCGCGAAACACTATGCAAAATTTCACACTATCGATCTCGTTTTTGCAAGCAATAATGGCGCGTGTTAAATACAAGACACACGTAAACCATAGATTAATAAGCAACAGAGTGTTCTGACTACACAATAACAGAGTATATATAATTTTAATAAAACAGTTACTATGGCTACCATATAAATTTAAAAAATATTAAAAATTTGGCTCAGCGATATCTATGTTCTTGAGAAGATTTTTTATATGTGAATCGACACGTGCTAAAGTGTTGATACAACTTCAAATGACTTTGGTTGACTCCACATAACAGTGAAAGTTTTGAATTATATATATATGTATATATATATGTATAAATATAATTTTTAAATTAAGTATATACACACCGTGAAAACACGATTCCCGAAATTTTCACAATACAAAAATACAGAAATTTACCCCGAAATTTTACAAGAAAACCGCTGTATTCAATGTATGTTGCATATACCAATGATTTTTTTTTACATAATCTGGACTATGTAAATATAACACGTATAGTATACGACATACATTTTTCAAACGGCTTTAATTTCGTTAATAAAAAATTAAATTCGGAAATAAAACCAGTGTCGTTATTAAATCCTGAAATAAAACCGATCCTTTATCCTGCCGCTCGACCCGCACAATAGAACATATTATTCAGTACTGGAAAAAATTTAATCTCTTAGACTCTCTCTAAGACTCTTAATAACTACCAAAAAACTTGTTCCCTGCATAAAAAAAACTTGATAACTTACCAGCGAGAGCGGAGCAGTTATCTCCCGTAAAGGCGACCACGCTACACTTAGGATCAAATCCATATCGCTTCACAAAGTAGGAAGATATTGGACCCAAGTGAGATGCTGTGGGCACCGGCTCACCCAATTTGCTTTCTAGCGTTTCGTCCCCGCACGCCTAGAGGAATGTGAATTAAAAAAATCATTGGAACCACATATAGACTCCATTTTTAAAAGACAACGCGTCTACAGGTGAAGGTCGCAGTTATCATAAGGTATGGACTCTATAATATTACTTATATCAGTTATTATAAGATATTGGTATTAGAAGAGTATATTTTTATCTGTACCTAACAATTACTTTAGTGAGATTGTGCATTTAGAAGACAGGGATCAAGTAAATAACCAGAAATAAACACGAAATGTCATTTAATTAGTTTGAAAACTATTCTGTTAAATCATTACAGTGTCAACTGCGCTCCGATTGGTCGGCCCGAATTCGAAACATTTGACGGATGTCGTCAATTGTTTCACTTCAAAACGACCAGTTTAACTTGAGCTTTGTTATAATGGACGAAAAATGGAAAATTACATATTTAATATTTAATTACCGATGAAATATGATTCCGTTTCTTTTTTACAATTAGATGTTTTGCTGTTTTTCCCACACCACCGAATGGAACAGCCCCCATTGTTAGAGATATTATCTTTATCTTTATTTAATACAGAATATTTTTGGAATATATACATACGTACACACAGGTCAGTTGTTGGCGCTATACTATTTCAGTTTTCTAATTTGTGATTTCAGCGCAAACGAGAGTTGATATTTAAAAGTGATATGAATGAGGCCCATTTGTGTTATGTTTTGTGTACGTGTGTATATGTAATAGTTTTTTCAAACATGCTTGGAAATGTTTTCAAAAAACGTACACGGAAAGTTTGTCATTTATAGACCGTGCGAATTCTTCCCGGCCAAGGCCTGCAAAGTATGAAAATCCGTTACTGTCTGCTTTTTCAAACTTTTAAATCTGTAATAAATGCTAATTATTTCATTGCCTCTGTGGCCGAACGGTTACCATGCCGGACTGCCACGCAAAGGTCCCAAGTTCGATTCCCGGGCCGGGAGAAATATTTGTATGGCCTACATTAATTTCTCTCGTGAGTTTGGGTGTAATTTGTGGTTGTCTATTTGTATGTCCATGGCACCCGCGACACAGGGTTTCCCTAGTGCGGGGCTATGTTGAGTGTGTGCGTTATTATTATTAATTATAATATTATTGCTAATAATGAACTATGTAAAAAATCATACAGTCAACTGTCCACTGTTCGTAAATGCGATAATTAAAAAAATACCTCCCTTTACCGCCTATTTAAAAAAATGGTACCGCCTTTTCTTTTAACAATAATTGTCCTACCGTGTCAAATATTAGGTACTTTTTAAATTAATTATTTTTTGTCTTCCCCTCTTTAGCCGTTCATTATTTTGTCACATTGTTTGAGAAAAGCACTAGATATGCCTCGGCGGGAACGGGGATTTCTTGACTCGTATCGTTCCGTGGCCTCGCGCTCAACCTTGTAACTCATACTCGTCCAGGCATCCCTTACTTACAAACCTCTGCAATAATGTACTAGAAACTTACTTCCAAAGCTCTTTGACACCATTTCTTGCTATGTATATCCAGGAGATTCATGCCAGAGCCATCAGATAGATCTATAGGTGCGATCTTGCCGAGGAATAGCGAGCAAGCGAAGGAGGACACGAGTGATATACGCTCGGCGGCTTGGTAGATGCGTGGACGTACACGGCGCATCTTACGGATTTGAGGGCCTGTAAAGCGCTCGTATGCGCAGGAGCCTGTGATTTTTGCTAGTTCCTGAAAAGTAGACGATTTCTCAGTGTGAATTGTGTGTAAAAACTACACAACAAAGAGATTAATATAATTGTTATGAATAATCTATGTTAACTTGTTGGCACTTTTGAAATCTACCGTAAGTATAGTATTTGTATTGTAAAAAAATTGGACTTAAATACGTAAGTTATTCGTTATTAACCGAAATTATAAAAAAGAGGAATTCTCAATTCAACTCTATTTTTTTTTGTATGTATGATACGCGATAACGGCATTTGTGAACCGATTTTGATCATTCTTTTTTGTTGGAAAAAGGTACCTCACAGTAGTGGTCCCATTTAAATTTGAAGAAAATATTCCACCTCTATGGGTGGCAAACTAAAATTCAAAAATTCCAAATTCAAAATAATCTTTATTTCATAGGTAAGCATTATTACACTTGAAACCGTCACAATAGTTAAACTCTACCGCTCATTCGTAAGGCAGATTCCCCTGAGAAGAATGAGCAAGAAACGATTGGAGTTGCTCTTTGTAAATAACATTTACATTATGAAACATCAGAGATCGAGACTACCTCTATGAGCTAAACGGGTTACTACCACGGATTTTTGTCATCCAAGTACGCAGAAGTTGTATAATAACCTTTAGTATAAAGTTTTTGTTTCACTATAGTTTTAAACCTCGTGAAAGGCAAATTTTGTATATCAACCGGAATCTTGTTATAGAAGCGTATACATTGCCCCTTAAATGATTTTTTGGCTTTGTGAAGACGACTATCAAGAAAAGCTAGTTTATTTCTATTCGTCGTATTAATGGTATGTCTGTCACTATTTTTCATAAATAAATTACTATTCCTTTTAACATAAATTACATTTTCATAAATGTACTGTGAGGCTAGTGTAAGAATGTTAATTTCCTTAAACTTATCTCTCAAAGATACTTTGGGACCCAGATTGTAAATTGCCCTAACTGCACGTTTCTGCAGGACAAAGATTCTATTGATATCGGCGGCATTACCCCAAAGCAAAATGCTTAATGCAAAATATGTTATTAGACTGTGAAAGTAGCTGAAGTAAACCAATCTAGCGGTTTCGACGTCTGAAAGTTTCCTTATTTTTTTAATCGCGTACACTGCAGAGCCGAGCCGTTTTGATAACTTACTTATATGAGGACCCCATTGCAATTTAGCATCTAACGTTATACCTAGAAATACAACTGTATCCACAAGATTCAATTTTTCGTTTCTAACTACAATGTTTGTAACCGTCTATAACATTGGGTAATGTAAATTTCACACAATTTGTTTTTTTCTCATTAAGAATAGAATAGAATAGAATAGAAATTGTTTATTCACGAAAACAACATAGTACACATATATTTAAATTGTACGATACATAACATAAGACGGAAAGAAAGACTAAAGCATAACATTTAAATATTACACGTGCACATATTACACAAATAAGAAATATTAATATTGTAACAAATAATCAAGTAACAAGCCATAAAAAGTGCGTGCTGTGCTGTTACGGAATCCGTCATCCACTCAGCTTGGTGTCGTCTCACTGGAAGTGCTACGACGCTGATTTTCAGTGGATCCAGCAACAGAGTCAAAGTGGACGAAACTTATGTACGATTTGTTGCACTTTATATTGTAGTTGTAAACAAGTGTGATTCCATATAATTCTTATAATGAATAATAATTATGAATTAACTAAAATGGCAATAAGATAAAATAGTAAAATAAAATAAAATAAAAATCATCAAAATGAAAAATTAAATAAAAAATATAACGGATAAAAACGTACACACCCCCGACACAACAACAGCTACGCTAGAGATTGCTGAATATTAAGTAAATAAGCTTTGAATGATCTTTTAAAAAAATAAAGTGATGTAGCATTTCTTATAGGCGGCGGAAGATTGTTCCAGCATTTCGAGGCAGCGTAGCGAAAGCTACCTCGAAAACTTGCTGTTCCATGTCGAGGACATAGGAGGCGACAAGCATGTCTAACGTGCATGGTTGAGAATTTGAGCTTATCATAGAGGTACGATGGTTGCTTGGTCTTAATTACCCCAAATAATAGTATAGCGAAATGTAATTGGCGACGGGCCTCCATCTTCAACAATTTCGAATTGTTCATAAAAGGGGTGACGTGCTCCCGACGTGTGATAGGGAAGCAATACCTAGCGCACGCATTCTGCAGGCGCTGAATAAGACACTTTGTGCGGGCGAGTAAACATCCTCCGAATACAGTGTCAGCGTAGTTCAATCTTGATAAAATTAGCAAGTCACAGAGCTTAATACGCAAATCAACGTTAATGAAGTTTCTCACGCGGTACAGTACCTTCAGGCGATAAAAACAATTTCGGACTGTTTCAAGGATATGTTCTTCAAAGTTAAGGGAACCATCCATAAGAACCCCCAGATTTCTCGCCACAGATACTCGGCCTACAGAGTTACCCGCTATGGACACTTGTGGGTGATTGGACGCGATCTTTTCAATTTGACATTTCGAACCAAGTATGAGAAACTTCGATTTGCTCGGATTTAGTACCAGACTGTTGAGCTCTGACCATTGGGCAACTTTAGAGAGATCCTCGTTCAACTGTCCAACTGCAGTGCGGGTTACAAGACGATTAAATGAAATGTAAATTTGTAGATCATCGGCATATAGATGACATCTGCAATTCTTAAAGCAATCCACAATATCTGCGGTGTACAGAATGAACAAGACTGGTCCGAGGATGGACCCTTGAGGAACCCCTCTAGCAACTGATGCGGCACCAGAACGCATGAATGAACCATCCACACCGCTCACCTCCACTTGCTGTACACGGCCACTGAGATAACTGGAAAACCACTTAATAGTGTTACAGTCGAACCCATAATAAACGAGTTTAGCCAGTAAAAGTTGTATATCCACAGTATCGAAAGCACGTGAAAAATCAAGTAACGCTAGAATGGATCCCTCACCAGCGTCACGCGCCGCCAACACATCATCTACCACGTCCAGCAGCGCGGTGGCAGTGCTGCGACCCTTCCTGAAACCCGACTGTTTTGATGGCAAGATACCGTTGGTCTCTAGGTAATCTGTAAGCTGCCAACACACTACCTTTTCGATGATTTTTGACATGTATGGTAAAACACTTATAGGTCGTAAGTCATTGAAGTGTGATGGTATGTTTATCTTTGGAATAGGTCGAATTATTGCCGTCTTCCAGAGCTCAGGGAATGCACAGGTCTCGATCGATTGATTTACCAGGGCCGTAATTAGTTTTAGAGTCCGCGGTAGGGTAAGTAACACCATATCGCGAGAAATATCATCTACACCCATGGCGCCACTTTTAATTGACAAAATAGCTCTCGATACAATTGCCTCTGAAACGACGCGAAGTTTAAAAACCGCGGAACCACGCCTACGAGTGGAAAAATATTTTAAGTGTGCTTTATCAATGTTACGGGGTGGTAAATCAAGAAAATGTGCATTTATTTTGTCAGGGTCTTTTAAATGTAGGGGGATGTCACGATCTTTTGCCTTGAAATCAGCCACGTTTGCTCTTATATTCCTCCACAAATCGCGCGGTTTATTGGCGTTTGAGACAATACATTGCTGGAAAAATGTAGCTTTCTCGGCACTTATCGCGGACAAAACTATCTTTTTCAGATCTTTATAATATTTTTTATGAGTATCCATCCCAGTATTTCGATACCTGTGATGAGCCTCGTCGCGCAGCCGCATCATTTTCCTAACATTATATGTAAACCAAGGGAGCATCCTCTCCCGCACTACAATTTTCTTCTTAGGCGCATAACTATTGAATAAGTGATGCATGTAGGCATTAAAGTTCTCAACAGAGGCGTTTAAGTTACTCGATAGCAGCCGCTCCCAATTAATCGTATTTACATCGGAGTTGAACGCATCCATGTCAATATCAGTGAGCGGACGGTAAATAATATGTTTTGGGGGTACTTTACATTTTTTTATATCAAATTTACCAGAAATGAATGCATGACTGCCAAGATCTGGCAAATAATCAATGCGAAGATCAGTGATTTTCATACTCGAGCTAATAACATCAATCAATGTCTCACTGTGATCAGTGAAGTGTGTTGGCTGCTTGACATATTGTTCAAGATTGAAGCAGCATAAAAATTCTAATGAATGATAAAGAAGTAGGTTATTAACAGCAAACCAATCAACTACTTTAGATATAGCATTGTTCACATCGTCGTAGGAACATTGGTGCCTTTTAACTTTAAATAATAAGGAAGTATCATCAGCAAACAATACTATATCATGTTTTATATCCTCCATAAGGCTAGGTAAGTCATTAATATAAACTAAAAATAAAAATGGGCCTAGAATTTAACCTTGAGGGACACCCATGCTAATTGCAGATCCTGACGATCTCGTACCGTTAACATCGACCCTCTGTACCCTACCACGCAAATACGATTTAAGAAGGTCGAGATCACGTCCCGCCACACCATAATGGCGAAGTTTCCTGACCAGTGATATTTGACACGTGTGGATACGTCTCTGATAGCGCTAGCACTTTGTTGTCCCAATTAATTTTATAAATAAAGATAATGAAGAAGATAATTATCAAAGTATATTTATCAATATATAGCGTGTGACAGGCTTCCTCCTAGGCCAAGTCGAGATAGACCCCGGGCTCGTTACCAGACGGATTGAACTCTGGTCTGCGTCGGTTGGTCCGGTTGCGCGCGCGTCATGTTGCACAGTCGGATATGATACACGACGGCACTTGGACGCGCTCACCATTCACGCCTGTTTATCTTTTCGTATAATTTAGTACGTGTTGCACGTGTCCTATTTTTAACCGACTTCAAAAAAGGAGGAGGTTCTCAATTCGACTGTGTTCTTTTTTTTGTATGTATGTTACGCGATGACTCCGGTATTTGTGAACCGATTTTCATGATTCTTTTTTTGTTGGAAAGGGGATACTTCCATAGTGGTCCCATTTCATTTGAAGAAAATCATCCACCTCGAAAAGTGGCTGTTCACGCATGAAGATTCATTTTTATAAATAGCGCTATAACTTTAATTTAGGAGCAATTACTTAATGGTTAATTTTGCTATTTCTCCAATTCAAGGCTTTTTTCTCTCAATATACTTTGAGTAGTGAGAACCGATTTTTATTATCTCCAGTGTCAAGTCCTGTGTGGTGGCGAACTAGGGGATATTTCAATAAAGCTTAGCAAAAAGACGTAATTCCACGTACTTTCGAGGTCGGTTTTTTTAGTACTCTGTACTGAGATTATTCTATACTGTGTATGTTGTCAGTCGTTAATAAACTGCGAGTGTCTAGATTAGTACTGTGTTTTATTTATGGCATAGGGCAGCTCCAAATATAATTATCGTAATAATTGTCAACGATAATGATCACTTAGAAATCTGATTATTTATAATTTTTAACAATAATAACTAACTTTAAATAATAATTAACTGCCTACGTAACCGAATGGTAACCATACTCAACTGCCACGCAGAGGTACCGGGTTCGATTCTCGGGTCGGGATATATTTGTGTGGCCTACATTTACTTCTCTCGTGAGTTTGAGTCACCCGCGTGTATGTACGGCACCTGCGACACAGGGTTTCCTTAGTGCGTGCGTTATTATTATAATTTCTTTTTTAAATAATTTGATAATAAAGTATAGTCTGTCCCAATCCATTTTAGGCGAAAAGTAAACAAACAAGCCACTGACCCAACCATAGACGGTTTAGTGAGGGCAATTGTAATGGCAACTACAAATCGATTAATTAA
>NW_020655405.1:0-34038 GCF_003589595.1 Hyposmocoma kahamanoa
TTACCTTTAAAAACCAAAATATGTTTAGTCCAAACACTTATTTTGCCCTTCTTAGACTATGCTGATTCCTGCTATTTGGATGCTACTGAAGAACTGCTAAATAAGCTTGAACGACTGCAAAACCTATGTATAAGGTTCATCTTTGGGCTTCGTAAATATGACCGAATTTCACATTTCCGCAGTCAGCTCAAATGGCTTCCCATCCGTCTCCGCAGGAATTTGCATATTGTCTCCATTCTTTACAATATTTTACATAACCCTGTGTCTCCCGGGTACCTGAAAGAGCGTTTCAGCTTCCTTAGGTCCCAGGATAAACCCTGTCGCTCTCTTGTTAGGTCCCAGTTATCTTTTCCATGCTTCAATTCCGGTTTCTATTCTCACTCCTTCACTGTTCATGCGGTCAGACTTTGGAATGCACTTCCTATTACTGTTCACGAAAGTAAATCGTTACCTATTTTTAAAGTGAGAGTTAAAGAGCATTATTTATCTACTATTCCATCCATATCTTAGGTATTATATTATAAAATATGTATTTATCTAAGTATTTATACGATTTAAAACAATTTAATATTTTTATATTATTTTTATATTACTATTTTTTTTTCTTGTTTTGTTGTGCACATATGCCCGTTCTTTTAGTTATAGTGTCCTGTATTTAGGTCTGCAGGAAGAAATTTCTATTAGAAATAAGCAGAACCTTTTGTTTTTAATTTCGCTTGTATTCTTTGTGACTTGTTGTATTTTTCCTGTACAATAAACTATTAAATAAATAAATAAATAAATACTAATTGCTATTTCGGTAACTACTCTAGCAAACCATAAAGTTTTTAATGCCTGGGTCTATCATTTAAAAAAATAAACAACTTCAAAAATTCGTCACGACAATCGTGTGTGTTATTGTTTGGGCTGGTGATTTCGGTGTTTATTTATTGAAAACATACCGTAAGCAGCGTTTTTTAAGTTTATCCTGAATATAAATGTTTATAAATTATACTTTAAGGAGTAATTTCATGGTAAACGTTAGAACTACTCAAACGGAGAACCACTGAAACGGAATATTATCATATTTACCCAAGTACACCAAAAATGTCATTAGTGCTTTTTAAGTGCAGGATTTGCGGTGTATTACTGCATTTTATTTGAGATGTTTTTGTTGTAGTACGGAGGGTACTTATTTAGCAATGCAGAATAATAATTTTTATTTATAAAAACTTGTATTTAAACTGAATGCTTTTCTAATTTGCGAAACCAAATAGCCGCCATTTTGCGGTAGGATGAGCGCATCGCGTGAGCTAGGGATAATGATGGTTTTGGCCACAGACTAAGGCTCTGAAACAAGGTTCTGCATGTTTCTTCCGGGATATCCCGTATCTTGCTTGCTGAGAACATATTTAGGTTTCCGAATGAAGAATTGAAAAACCATATATTTTTGAAATGTAAAACATTGTACAAACTTTTTAAGTTTAAGAAAATATTGAATATTAGATTGTTAGAAAAATCAGTTGGGCGCAGCGCACGGAAAACAGAGCGAGGCCTGAAGGGGCCCGCTTATTATGTTCGTTCGCGGGAGGCAGAGCAGCTCGATCCATACGACGCGACGTTCGGCGTCACGGGGGAAATCCATAAATTGCTCTAATGCCATTGACTTACAATTATATGGACGTCGGGTCCGCGCTAAAAAGTGTCCGAACTTATAGGGCGTTAAAATCGTATACAGAGCGTCATTCACGCTTTAGTCTTCGTTTGTTCGACTGACAGCGAAGCAAGCAAAATTACACAGTACTACGATGACATTACAATTTAAATTCAACGTTTTAGCTTTTTCATATTCCTTTACATGTCACTACGTTTAAATAGGTTGACTTGGGACATTTTTTTCGTGGTTTTTGTATTAGACCCGTCGTCCATTTATTTGTAAGTCAATGTCTAATGCCTTTCTTTTGTGCTACAAAAGCTGTTTCGATATGTTACCGCATATTATAAGACCGTAAAGTAATATGGAACCTATATACAACGTATATACGTGCTTATAACAGCTTTCATATTTGTTACTTATTAATTCTCGTACATACTTTCTTTTCTGTTCTTCTCTATTCTCGACGTGAGATTTACACTGTCAAATTGTTTGCATTGTTTTCAGTACCGTGATCACTACTTTTTAAAACAACTGAGTTTAATATAAAAAACAGTACGCTCAAATGGCTCAGAAATTTATTTCATTGTGCCTTGGAAGATGGAGTTTGCACCAAAATTACAATAGGTACAATGTAGCACCAAATGAGCAAATAGTTCTCGCTATTTACCAATACGCATAATATTGATTGTGATGGAAAAGCATGATATTATATTTGTGCTGTTAACACACGTTGCACTGCAGGATGTATGTAAATGCAAGTAGGACGGTGCAAGGAGATAGAGAGATGCAAATTGCAATGCAAATGATTGGAGTATTATTAAATAATGTAAATAAAACGACCGTGTCCGAACGAGACAATAATAACACTCATTTATTGTAAAATATACATCGATCACCGTGGTGTTGCAGTAAGCCTAAATCGAATACTTATGATATCGTGCGGGTTTACTTGTGCATATTAAAATAACAAATGTAAATCATAAAAAATGTACGGTTTCACTCGTACATACTGCCTACTCTAAAAGGACAAAATGCAAGAGCAAAAAGATGCAAAGTGCTACTCTAAAAGTAAAAAATATTAAAATAAAATTAAAAGGAGTAAGTAAAAGGAAGTTAATATAAAATAAAACGTGTAAAATTAAATTACACAGTTTCTCTACGTATCGTCTTGAAGTGGATGGTTCTGTGTTTTGCCACTGGAGAAGTGGTCTTATCCGCTGATCCAGGTTCGTCAGACCGCGGCGGCGGCGCGCTGACAACGATTGTGGGAAGCTGCTGCTGTTGCAAGTTTCCTCGGGGATCCTCCCGCGACTTTCGTTTGCACAGCCAAATCGTTCCAATTGCAATAGCTACAATGACTACGAAGAATACAATGTAGATCATCGTATAGTGGTGAATGTCGTCGTTGCTTATAATTTCCTTTTGTTGTTGTAATTCTTGAATTTGCTATTTTAATTTCCAAAGGGTAATGTTATGGCTTTAGACAACAAATGGTATACGTGCTATTGAAGAATTGACCAATGTGTTTAGGATTGAATTTGGAAGTATTTCTCCTCTGTTGTAGTCGTCAGTATAGAGTTGACTAATGTAGTCATGGTGTCCCTGAATGGTAAAGGTGTCACCTTTCAAAACACAATCTTGACCTATATTGATAAGGCCATTGTATTGTAGACATGCAGTCGCCACTCCCGAGGGACACAAAATGCGAACTTTGCATTCTTCACAACATGTAAACAACCATGTATCTCGGGTTTGTAATTTAATCCACCTGTCGGCGCAATCCTTTATTTTGCTCCGACAATAAGTTTCTTTGCTATTATCATTCATTATTTTGACATCACATATTTATTGATCTACCCTTAGTTCGTATAGGGGGCTGCTTAACGGACATAGAAGTTTCTGTTCGTTGTATTTGATGCAATTTTGTAAATCCAATTCAGTAAGCGACATAAAGGTATCTTTTCTTAAATTAAATGCAATGTACTCTGCGGCTGGAGTGAACATATCTGTTTTTTCTATGTTGATGTATGGGTATGACCTTGTCAAGTTCATAGCTGTCTGTTCCGAGTAATGCTATTTTCACTTCGATTATGACGTATTGTTCCGTCACTCTTGCCTTAACGCGTAAAATCTTGGATATCTCCTTAATGTTGTTTGCGTCCACGGGGGCTAGGTATTGTCCTTGTACTTGTCTAGAGAAAATGTTTAACTGGTTCTGCAGCTGTTCTGGAGCCAGAAGATGAATGTCTAATCTTCCAGGGTAAATGTTTGTTACCGTATTGATGACAGTTTCTTGGATCCGCCTCAAGTTTGAAAGTATGACGTCAAGTGCAACGGCATTTGCAGTGAAATAAAATAGGTGGATTGCATTTTGATGCGCCTTTTCGCAACTTCGTTGGAGATATTTTTCAATTGTTCATCAATTATTTGGAATTGTTTATTCATAATGACCTCGTTCCGCTGCAAAATGTTATTTTGCGATTCCAATATTGAAGTTTGATTTTTTAACAAATTTTGCAAATAGTCTTCGTTTTGATGAACTCTATTTATGTCCTTTTCATATTTCTGTGCAAAATCGTCGTCTAGAATTCCAAATAAATATTGTGATACAGTTCCGATTCCGTTTATGAGTCCTCGCTTGGGTCTTGACTGAGGCTGTAGTTTAAGAATACTGTTGTAATGCTCCAATTCATTCAATTCGTGCCTAAATTGAGTTAAAGTAAGTGTGCTAGTACTTTCTCCGTTGCAAATGTTCTCTAGGTGATGCAAATAATTTTCAACATTTTCCACACTCTTCCAGTAGGTCGACATATTGTGATACACGATTAACTTCCAGTTGTTTTTTATTAATTGCAAATCTGCAAGACGATCGAAATATAACGCCTTGTTTCCGTTTAATGTCGTTATTTTGTGTGTTTGTTGCATGGATGGTGCGATTAATGCGAAAATCATAAGAGTCAATGCAGAGATGAAAATGTTTGGCTTGTTTCTTATGCGTCTTGCTGGGGTTGTTATTTCTGTAGTGGTTGCTGGAGCTGCTGAATGAGGGTTTTCTTTATCAGGATGCACTGGTAATGGGCACAGTTTGACAACCGGGCGTTTGAAAACTGCAGTTTGTGTTTTGACGGTAACTGCTCGTACGTAGCCGTCCTTTCCAGGGTGAACGTCAACAACCTTTGCAAGGGCCCATTTCGAGGGCGGCAGGTTATCGTCTTTCACCAATACTACGCCGTCAATTTCAATGTTCTTCGTCGGTAGATGCCACTTACATCTTGTCTGCAATGTGTGAAGATAATCGGATGACCACTTTTTCCAAAACTCCTTGTACATCTTCTGAGTCATCTGCCACCTGGTTTTCATATTGTCGATGTTGATGTCAGAGAGTGGCTCTGATAAAAGAGGACCACCAACTAGAAAGTGACCAGGTGACAAATAATGCATGTCTTCTGGATCCTCGGTCAATGAACAGAGAGGTCTAGAGTTAAGGCACGCTTCAATTTGTGCAAGTAATGTCGAATATTCCTCGAAGGTCAATTTTTGATCGCCTATTACACGCTTCAAGTGATGTTTTAGACTCTTCACAGCTGCTTCCCAGAGTCCACCAGCACTGCTTCAGGTAGGTACGTTGAAGTGCCAATTGACCCCAAGTTTGTTGACGTGATCCAGGAAATCCGTGTTGATAACTTGCAAAGCTTGTTTGTATTCTGTCGTGAGCACCCGAGCGGCACCGACGAAGTTAGTGCCGTTGTCACTATACATGTGTTGTGGCGTGCCGCGCCTGGCACACATTCTTGTAAATGCGGCAAAAAATGCTGAGGTGCTGAGATCGGACACGAGTTCGAGGTGAATAGCCTTTATCGTTAGACATATAAACACTGCAATGTAGCCTTTGTTTGTTTTAATCCCACGTCCTTTATTGGCTTTGACGTCAACGTGGCCGGTGAAATCTATGTATGTGTAAAAGGACGTGAAATGCGTACTCGTGGTGACGGTAAATCTCCCATCAGCTGTGCTTGTTTCTGTGCACTGAAACGTATGCATTTAGTACATTGACGCAGTACTTTCTTTATAGCCCGATTCCCGCTTATAATCCAATACTTCTTCCGGACATGCGCTAGGGTAAGTTTAACACCACCGTGCAATGTAGTTTGGTGTGCTTCTGCAATAAGTAATTCCGTGAATCTTGCATGATATGGAATTATAATCGGCTGCTTGTATCAATGTCGAGATTTGATCTCTGTATTTATTTATTTATTTATTTATTACATATTGCTTACAGTCAACCCAAACGCAATAGTAAGACTTAAAGCTAAATGTACAATCAATCTTAAGTCAATTACAAAAGTGAATAAAATATGAAAATTGATAAAATTATAAATACAATGCCATAAACTATAAATTATTACAGTGTAACATTAATGACAAAAAAAAGATAAAAACCATTTGTAATTACATTTTAAACTAACATTTAATACTACTGTCTCCGGTCAAGGACTCCAGATAGCGTCCTGCGGAAAATATGAATTTTGTTTCTGAGCATGCAAAGAGGTCCAATGAGGAGTCGAAGTTAAGCAACTGATTTAGATACCTAAGTGCACGGGGCAGGGGGGCCATCTCACTCACTCTACATCGTGTGGTAGGTACAGCAAATAACCTCATTCTATGAAGTCGCACCAGATTAGTTCTAGGTACCATAAAGCCTACCCTGGACAGCAAAAATGGGTTGTATATTATTCCCCGTACCAGACGAAACACATACGAACATATATAAACGAAAGGTCTCTCAAAATGAAGCGTGTTTCCGTCGTTATTGTTTATGTGTTTGCCCGATCCCACACATGGGAATTTGTTCATAGTGACTGCTTTATCTAGTGGCACATGATGGACCTCGTGTGCAACCAGGCCCATCTCCGACTCCGTGACGTTGAGAATAAGTTGTTCTGATTTTGAGACCACTAAATCAAGAATACGACCAAGACCATTGACCACAGTATTATGTTGCAATAAATCGCATGATGAATTGAATAAATCATACGCGTCCCTTACATTCTGTGAAGCTGAATATAAATTAAAATCACCAATAATTACAATGGGCAATTTTTTTGAAAACAACGACTCTAAACATGCAAACATGCTAAAATAGCGATTGTCTGGTATTTTACATGGTAAATAAACTACACAGCAAATAACGCGCCAGCTTCCTTTGTGCACTAATCCAACAATAATTTCGTCTTCCGGTGCGCAGCTACAGACAATGCGTTGAACACTATACGGTTGGCGTACTGCAAGCAGCACACCTCCGCCCCCTGTCACGGTGGCTCTGTCCCGCCGCAGAACAGCGTAATTATTCGGAAATATTTCGGCATCAAATACACTATCATCTAGATTTGTTCCTGTGAATGCTATAATAGGATTTTGAAACTGAGCTAGGGCGTTCTTTATACTCACAGTCTTGGATTTTATCCCTCTTACATTTTGGTAAAAAATCGTTACTTTGTACTTTTTTTCCTTGTGCCATCGTCTGTGGTTACGAATATATCTTGACGAAAAAACGTGATGTCATTGCAGGTGGGGTAGCCACACGAATGAGATAGGTGGCGTTCATTGATGGTTAGCATCAATCGCTTTAAATCTTCGGAAATAGTACGCAATGCTTTGGATTTAATATAACCAGAGTATGGGCGAAACATATGATGGTTATACTCAAGGTTTAGATTCGTGTCAAACATGTATGCATAATCATGTATCTCTGGGTCCCAGTACAACATTGTGCCGAAGCTCTCTAGTCGCCCATTAAAGATGTGCTTATTAAGTCTATAGGTTGGTAGACATAAAATGATATTGGTATGTTGAATTTTCTGTACTGCTTCTTTAATATATATGATTAACTTAAAGTGGTCTTAAAGAGCTTATGAAATCCTCATCTCCGATTAATATCACGCAGTAGTCTTTATATGTGTAGTTAATCACCTTTGATTCAATATCGCATAAGAGTTCTTTTATTCCACAGTTCGATTTAAGGTAATGTATAATGTTATATTGTTCGGACAGCATATCTTCGAATGTAGAGAGGGTTTTATCATAATTATTAGAGCTTAGAACACATATATTGTCCTTAAGGTTAGTGGTAAGTGAATCAGTCTTATTTATGTTGGGATTCCCCGTAATACTCAATGGTGCGTGAGTTTGGTTACGGGAGCTTGTACGGGATCCATTGATCCTTTTGTTTTCCTTTACTTTTTTGCTAGGCATCGAGATAGCATCCTCACTGTTATCCGGGTTTTGTTTAGAGAAGTTAAATCCGGTTTTATTGTGAACTCTCGGTTTGGATTTGGAACTCGTGCACCTAGATTTGTGCGTTGGTTGGCAAATATGTGACAATTTGGCGATTTTGCGTTCATACATTGAAATTTTATTTTCTAATGCATGATTTTCTGATAGTTGGTTATGTAGCTCATTTTCAGTTGTTTCTAATTTAGCTTCAAGTATCCGGATTCTTTCTTTTAAATCCTCAATTATGTCGTTGTTCAGTTGTAGCGCCGGGCAACTCACGTTTTTGCGTAGTGTGGATATATTGGGTAGAGATGAGTATGAGAGAGCGGTGGATGAGTTTGATTGAATCGAATCTTCTTCTCCATCATCATTGTTCGACAATAATTCAAATGAATTGCTGGTGGGTAAATTACATTTATCATTTCGTTTCATCCGTTGCGTAACATTGTTTTCTTGGTTGTGGCTAAGTGGAGTACTGTGAATAAGATAGCCAGGTACCTGAGCTGATGCCATGTTTAGCGCTGAGTGGCGGTGAGTAGACGAACCAATTTGACGATACGACTACTGGCGCCTCAGGTGGCAAAAAAATTGTATTGTTTATCTTGGTTAGTACTCGCCCATAGATGGCGTTGTTCTCATATTTATTAAATTATATATATTAAATAAGATTTACTCCTTGTAGGTAACTAAAAATTTGTAACTAAAGATTTTACGGAGACGATATGTACTGGATCGATGTTATATCGTGGACGGTGGCGCCCTCCCTCAAAAATGTGATCTTCCTTTCATTCGCAGGATGCCCTCTGTAATCAAAAAGGGATTCAAATTTGCAATGCAACTTTTCCGAGAGACATGCCCTTTGTCTCTTATGTTTTCAATTTCTTTTGAGAACACCTCCGCTTGCACTGATTTTATTATGATCTTCGTAGCATTTCCAATTTCCATCGCTGTTAGAAAGGACGCGTTTGTAAGTTCATTGTTATCCGATCGACCGCGTGCGTTTGTTATGAAACGCGACACCCAACATATGACGCGCACCGCCCGAGACAGTGAACTGCATTTATTTATAAGTTCACTTATAAGGGGTGAAGTTTTAATTTGTACCGTGCAGATATGTTTCTTCACTTTAATTTCAACCTCTGGCAGTTCGTATGTGTATTGAGATGGTTGTAGGTTCTCAATAAGCGACGGCGGTCCCTCCCACCAGAGACGGTGGCACTTCAGCTGGGTCGGTGTCAGTCCACGCGTGGCGCAGTCGGCGGGATTCAGGTCTGATTTGACGTAATTCCAACATGTTGGCGGCATAATTTTCTTAATCTCGTTCACTCTATTTGCAACGTATGTCTTCCACTTTGCAGTGTCACCATGTATCCACCCCAATACCACCATTGAGTCAGTCCACCCATGTATTTGTATGTTGTCACGTGTCTGCAATGAATCAATAATTTTGTTCATCAATTTTGATAACAAGACAGCATCACACAATTCTAAACGTGGGAGTGTGGCTTTTGTTTTTTGTGGTGCCAATTTTGTCTCCGCTGCAATGAGACGGACTATTGGTTTTCCGTTCCCGTCAAATGTTTTTGCATAAACACAAGCAGCATATGCTTTCTCAGATGCATCGGAAAACCCATGAAGTTGCCAACCCTTTTCAAGATCACCAATCCATCTTGGAATTCTTATTGAATTGATGTTTTTCAATTCTTCGCGCAATTGATTCCATTCGTGTTGCATATCACGAGACAATTGTTCGTCCCAGTGTGTATTATTGGTCCATAGTCGTTGAAACATTATTTTCGCCTTTATTGTAATTGGAGCAAGCCAGTCAAGTGGGTCATTTAACTTTGAAATATCCGACAGCATTGTTCGCTTGGTGTCTTGCTTTGCAATTTGATTGATTTTGCTCTCAAATGCAAAGGGGGTGCCAATGCAGGCCTAGAGCTTTTGTTGATGTAGATTCGTTGAAGTTGACACTCTTGTAACTGATTTGATCTTGAGTTAAATCAGCAAGGAGGCTCGGTTCATTGCTGGACCACTTTCTCAAATTTAAACCAGCTCCGCGTAGCATGTTGATGAGCTGTCGTTGGACTTGTTTTGCCTCTTCTATGCTGTTGTTACCATGTAAAAGATCATCCACATAAAATTTATTTTTCAGAACGTCAGCTGCTAACGGATACAATGATGCGTCATCGTTTGCCAATTGTTGCAATGTTCGAATAGCGAGAAAAGGGGCCGCTTTCATACCATATGTTACAGTGCAAAGTTGATATTCTCTGAGAATATTGTGTTGATCTCTCCAGATGATCTTTTGGAGGTGTTGGTCCTCCTCATGGAGCCAAATCATACGGTACATCTTTTCGCAGTCCGTTGTGTAAACATATTTGTAACCTCGCCAACTCAATAACAATAGCTGCAGATCGGATTGCAACTTAGGACCGCACTCCATCAAATCATTTAAGCTATAGCCAGACGATGTTAGTTGCGATGCATTAAAAACGGTTCGTAATTTTGTGGTGGTAGAATCTTCTTTTAACACTCCGTGGTGTGGAAGATAGCATTCTGTACTTCTTTTATCTGTACAGATTTTCATATGGTGCATGGCAACGTATTCCTTTATAAATGCATGATAACTTTCGTTTAGCTGTGGGTTCTTCGCTAGCTTGCGCTCTAATTGCATGTATTGTGCAACGGCCGTAGGCTTCGATTGGCCTAATTGCTTTTCAAAGCCTTCTTTCATAGGCAATCTCACTTCATATGTCCCATTTGTTAAGCGACGTGTCGTTTTGGTGTAGTAGTCTTCGCAGAATTGTTCATCCTTAGTTAACTGTCTTTTTGTCTCTGTGATATCCTCCAACTCCCAATAATTGCTGATATCTTCGATGTTATTGATCACCACATGACAGTTGAATGATTTTGTTATTGAACCAGACAAAATCCAGCCCATCTGCGTCTGTTGTGCTATTGGTTGATCGGTTGAACTCTTTAACAGCCCATCCATAATGATTTCTGCGTAGGCTTTTGCATCCAATAGAATATCAATCGGCCTTGCTATATTGTAGTCCGGATCTGCAAGCTGAAGATGTTGGATGTGCGCGTACGGTTTTTTCTTAAAAGTCATACTTGGCAAACGGTTAATGACTTTTGTCATTACTAATGCTTCGGTGGTGAATTCATAATTGTTGAAGAGTGATTTGCAATGCAGTTCGACTTTTCCTTTGCACTTGTTAGGGGAGGTACCTATACCAGATACAGATGCATGTATGTTATGTCGTTTCAACCCTAGTATTTGTGCTGCATTCTCTGTTATGAGGGTTGTTTGCGAACCTTGGTCGAGAAGTGCGCGCATGGTGGTGTAAGTACCATCCGCCGCCCGTAATTGCATTTGAATTGTTGCAAGTAATATTTCGTCATCATCACCGGCCACGTGATTAGCATGCACGTTCTGCAGGGAATTTTGTTTGTTCGAGGTCGATGCTCCCTTATTCATTGCAGTAATTGCCTCACGTAATAAAGTATTATGTGGCATATTGCAGTCTTTGCAGCGTTTCTCGGAATTGCAGCTATATTTATGCACATATAAACAATTTTTACAAATGTTTGATTTTGAAACGGCTTGAAGTTTTGCGTCCGGTGTCATATTCACAAATATTTTGCATTGATATATTCTATGATTTTTATTGCAAATAGGACATGTAATTGCAGGTTTGGAGTAAACATGAAATGTTTTATTGTATGAAGTGTTTCGCTTCTCAAATGCAGGTTTGTTAGAATTGTAGGTTTGCTTGAACTTCGGTGCAAAATTTGTCTTGAATGAACATTTTGATACCGATTCCTTTTCTTTTTTATTCATCGGCTCCAATGCAATAAATTTTGCTTCCAAAAATTTCATGAATTCGTCCAAGTCTGGTACATCGCGTGGTGATTTTCTTGCCTCCATATAATCGCTGAACGTCACGGTGTCTAATTTCTTTGCAATTAAGTGCACAAATACCGGATCCCAAGACGAAGTGTCGATACCCATGTTGTATATACCATGTATGCACTCCATAGAAGTGTCATGAAGTCGTCTCAGTTCCATGGAACTTTGTTTTTGAACGTTAGGTTGATTGAGTAGGGTTTCCATCTGTTTGGTGAAAAGTACTTGACGGTTATCGTACCGATGATTTAATATCTTCCAGGCAGAGTCATAATTGTCAGATGAAATATGCAAATGTTGTATGAGCCGCTCCGCTTCGCCCCTTAGCTTGCCTTTGAGATGTTGCATTTTTTGTACTTTGTTCAAAGCGGGATGTTATGCACTGCTTCCTTGAATAAATCTAAAAATGTATTCCACCGAGTATAATTGCCAGAAAAGGTAGGAATATCAATCTTGGGGGTAGAAAGATGCAAATGAACGGTAGAAGACAGCTTCTTATTTAAGGCTTTATTCATAGATCTGAATAAAGTTTCCAGTTCTATATATTGATGTTGATATTCCGCATCAGTTCCGTCTAGAATGTTGTCAATGTTCAAATGTAAATCTTCAATGTTGTTCCAGCGAATTCGTAAATTTTTCAGCTCGTATTCCAACTCCCATTTCTCATGGATAGAGTCAATATCAATATTGTCTGTGACTCTACAAAACGCTCTGAAGTTTGTTCTTTGCAAAGTTAAATAGTCTTGAACTTTTTCCAGGTCTACTTGAATTTTTTCGTCTTGCTTGTTTCTTCCGTTCGGTTTCCCATATTCCATTATCATATCACGAGTCCTTTTATAATAATTTTGATATGCCGCAAACACATCCTTTGTGAAATATTCATGTGTCCTATCTTTGTCTGTTTCCAATATTGTGTTGTTGTCTTTAAATTTTTCCCAAACTCCATCTAACGTCTCTAATCTCTTCTTAATGTAATCTTCAGTTTTTCTTATCTTAGGATCTTTCGTAAAATTGCTATGCAGCTTTTCAAGCTCGAGAATGAGCATAGATTGGAGTTCAAGTAACTCATTCTTGGCCGAAGACATTGTCCAGGTATAAACAATAATGCAATAAAGTCACTGTAAAATAGATGCAAAAACTTCGTACTGGTATCTTGTACTTAGTGTCCCGGATATCTCTGCACGATATATGCGCCTCCTCAATTTAACTGGTGAGACCCGCTTCTGGGAGGCCAGTCAAACCGATTCGCTATCGCACTTCAACTTCGAATTAGAATCCGGACTCGTACCTCTGAATTTTTGGATTTTATATGCGACAAAACGATATCCATGTATGCGGCATTGCATACACGCTCACGCGATACATGCAGCCGTAGACGCATACCACACCTAGAGGTGCCGGTGATGATTTTATACCGATTTATCGGATATCGAAGTTAAAGTAAAAGAACTAATTTTAATTGCTATTTCGGTAACTACTCTAGCAAACCATAAATGTCATTTAAAAAACATAAACACCTTCAAAAATACGTCACGACAATCGTGTGTGTTCTTTGGGCTGGTGATTTCGGTGTTTATTTATTGAAAACATACCGTAAGTAGCGTTTTTTAAGTTTACCCTGAATATAATAATTTAAGAAGTAATTTCATGGTAAACGTTAGAACCATTCAAACGGAATATTATCATATTTATCCAAGTACACCAAAAATTTCATTAGTGCTTTTTAAGTGCAGGATTTGCGGTTTATTACTGCATTTTTATTTGAGATGTTTTTGTTGTTAGTACAGAGGGTATTTATTTAGCAATGCAAAGTAAAAATTTTTAATTATAAAAACTTGTATTTAAACTGAATCCTTTTCTATTTTGCGAAACCAAATAGCCGCCATTTTGCTGTAGGAGGAGCGCATCGCGTGAGCGGTTATACACGCTGTGTTACACTGATTGAGTGACTGACTGAAAGATTCAAGATGGCGGACGCAAATGCAGTCCTCTTTGACAAATAATTAACATCGGTGACTGTTTTTCAAACTACCACAAACACAGCAATGAACATGTCTAGTATTGGATGTATTTTTTTAAACACCGAACGATTGCTTTGATTCTATAATAAATGGCGCGTGAGACGACTAGCGTTATGCAACACGAGTGTACCGCGAGATTATGCTAACGTGTGTGTCCGTATACGGCGTGTGCACACATTAATCGATTGTGTTTGATATTTATTAAACTCAGGTTGATTTTATAAAAGTAAAAACAAATTGTAATAATTGCTTATAAACTGGATTGACAGCAAAATTTGTTTTTTCCTCAACAGGTTCGAGGCAGAGATGTCTTACGGATTCCAGATATTTTTCTTCTGCCTGGCGTGCTTCTGGCCAGAACTTGGCGCCGAAAGCAACCTAAGGATGGTTAATCAATGGGCTGAGATGGAATTCGTCTTCCCTGATGAAGAAACCAAGCAGATTGCTATGACCAAACAGCATTATGTGCCGGGGAAGTCAATACCTATTGACGTAGATGTGCAGTATAGAAAGGGTGAGTCACAAACAAGTGGACTTATTTATTCATTGAATAACTTTATTTAATTGAAGCATATACACAGCCTACAAAAACATTATTTTATTTATATTAAGCTATTGAAGACCCTAAAACCATGTATAAATATTATTAAAAGACCATGTCCACGCAAATACATTACTTGTCAACTTAGAACGCGTCACTTGAAAGGTAAACAAATCGGACAATGTGCTCTGTCTATTTGCTAGAGTTTTACTTAAAATAAGAATAATAAATCTTTATTTCAGTAATACAATTAACTTTACACTAACAGTGGATGGTAGCCTCCTATTAAGCTTATCAAGCCTATGCCAAGAGGTAACACTCTTCCATAGCTATAAATACACATTTAATATTGTAACTTGCAATTTTGGTGTTTAATTTAAATTTAATTTTTTGCATTTCCAAACAATTTCAAAATGAACAATTCTTAACTTCGAAGTTAGATTAGAATTTAAAATTTAATTTGAATCTTCAACGGTGCTTGCGTGCGTACGCGCGTGCGTGCTTGCGTGCGTTCGTGCGTGCGTGCGTGCGTGTGTGTGTGTGAGTGCGTGCGTGCATGCGTGCGTACGTGTGTGGGAGGGGGCAGGCGTTCAGGCGTGCATGCGAGCACGTGTATGTTTAACCTGTTGCCATAGACGAAAAGATTAGTGTTTTTAAACCAAGTGTTCCGTTACATCTTCGTTTCCTTGTACGATTTGGACTGTTACCATTTTGAGATAAGTTTCTTGCAGCCTCAATAAGTTTTGGCGTATGTTTCTAATTCCTTATGAATCGAATTGTACAGGCCGATCGCTTGTTGAATTATCTGTTTACAAATGTTGTATTTACTTTGGATACTTGTACCACAGTGTCTTTCCTTTTCCTCTTCGGAATATTTAGATCATATTTTAGAGACTTATGTTGTGTGAGTACAGATTGAGTGATGTATAGTTATAGTTCATACAAGCTGCTAGTGAAAAAATATTCTTTTTTTTTAAATACATTATTTTAATCGAATTGCGTTGCGCGTTCCAACTCAAGAAAACGAGTTTTAGCGGTTCAATCAGTATCGGTTGATGTATTCCTGTATGGGGTGATACAGGAATACATCAATCAATACTAATTGAACCAAACTCACGTATATTTCCTTAAATTCCTAGACGAATTTTGCAGACCAGCAACTGATCCTGGCACTACATAGCTTAGTATTTTATAAATCCAATTAAGTTTTCTTACTCTTTTAATGGCATGACAGGTGTGGATACCAACAGAGTCGCTGGTCCACAAAAACACCCAAATACTTTGATTGTGCAACTTTTATTATAAAATGTTCAGTTACGAGCGTTACCTGTGGGTTTTCAATTGTGAATCTTTACGTAAAACTTATTTTTCGGCTGAGTGTCATTATTTGCACTAAAACAGATGTCGTTTGTTTATTAGTATTTGACGTAAAATAATTGTTACTTCACCATCTGTTTACACGCTCCGGTCCCCGTTCCACACTACACTTCAGAGCATCCCAAGATTATCAGTGAATACAATGCCCGTATCAGCAGCATAAGAGAAGATATTAGCGTTCTTGATCTGAATATCACATAGGTCATTTATATGACCAAGAACGCTACCTTGGGGCACGCAATATAAAATCACTTCGTACCCACTGTTAAAGTTATCTAGTTTCACTGTTTGCTTCCCATTTGTCAAATAATCAGTGATATGTACAAAGTGAAGTACTGCTTATACCTATCTTTTCTAATTTGTGTACTAGTATGGAGAGAGAGGCGGTATCAAACGTTTTCTTAAGTCCGAAAATACTGACAAATATTTCTTACGTTTGTCAAACTGTTCTGTAACTAGAGAACTCAGCGATATTACTGTATCCTCCGCAAATTTTCCATGTCGAAAACCTAATTAGTTTACAGGTAATATATTGTTTTTATTAAATATTTTAGTTATTTTTTATTGAGTAATTTTTCCAGAATTTTAGATATCACTGGCAATAGGTACCGATATAGGCCTGTAATTGTTGACATTATCTCTGTCCGCACCCATAAAAAGGAGTGATAGTCGACAACTTAAGAAGTGCCGAAATATTACGTTTGTCAAAACAAAGGTTACAGCATAGGTAATAATGGGAACAAGTACGGAATTTGCTGATTTTAGTTTCCTAATTGTACAATTTACTTGATAAATAATTTAACTTTATAATAAGTCATCAAAGTAAATAAACCTACAGTTTCACAGAGATCGCTGCGCTGCGGAAATTCAATAAGAACACTTGCTCGTGTGTAGACCATTTTCGTTACGAAAATGTTACATTCTACGCTCGGTTTTAGTTCCGTGTCTTTTCCACTTAGACGGTAGCGCCATATTATTACCCAGCGTTAGCGTGTTTGTGTACGGACCAATTTAGTGACGCGATGTAATATTTAAATCGTTCGAGAGACACTCAGGAATAACAACCGGAAATTAAATTAAAAATTAAATGGAAAATTTCGAATAACAACCGAAATCAATGAATTTGTGACTTTGTGAAGACGACTTCAAGAACAACCAGTTTAAACACTTTATCCAATTTCAGACTCTCTATCGCCACGAATTTTTGTAACGACAACTCGCTTCAGCGAAGGTCGTCCCGTAACTCTGGGCACAGTGGACGAGAAGGGCAAAATCTCTGGATACCCTGACTACTCCTGGCACGAAAATCAAGGTCAGAACTGCGAAGGAATAACGTCAGTATATAGGACTGCGGTAAGTAACGTCGAACATGTGAAACACAAATAATGCTAAAAACCGATTTTGATTTTTTTTTGTTGGAAAGAGGGTACCTCAGTAGTGGTCCCATTTAATTTTGAAGAAAATATTCCACCTCTAAGTGTGGCTTTTCACGCATGAAGACTAAACTGTATTACCAAAGTTAATAGATCTGTTCTCAGCAGACTCGTTTTAAGTTATATTAGCAAAATAAAAAGCCATTACAACATTAAAGTTAAATACCAGAGCTGTCACTAAATCTGTAATTCTTTTCTAAACTATATAATGGCTCTCAAACGTATACATTTCATTATACTCGCGCCTCGTCCTCGAGATTAGTAATTGAAGATTATGTAGTACTTGTAGCAACGCATAGGTACCACCACTCTGCACATAGTTAGGAGTTTTTGTTATATAAAAAAAAAATATGTAGATATGTTGAGGGTACACTTTCACAGCAGTGCCATCTTAGTTCGCTATTTTTCATTCGCAATTTTGTGCCCGACCACTCAAGCCACTTTATTATTATTCGTGTCTTTTATAGTCATTTACTGTTTTTTATTAGTAAAAATGCCCAAACGTAAACGTTCTAGGAAATACGAAGAAGATTTAGATTATTTAATGCATAAAGTACGTAAGTTACAACGAAAAATTCGTGATGAAAGTGAAAGTGATTCGGCACGCAGTTCGCCAACTCAGGAGGACGTTATACCGACACCGTATAACGAGACTGAAACAGGTATTTACCTAAATATATTATTATATATTTACCGACGGTTTCAAATGCATTCCGAGTTGTCACTGGGACTATTTCGGCGCATAAATCTAACGGTTGGCGTACAATCCGTTGGGGATTGTTTACCTAACCTGTTGAGACGATAACGATCGTTATCTTCTGGCAATGCAGAGAATTTCAAAATCATATTGATACTATGCATTGTTCACACGCGTATATACTAATGTGAAACCATATAATGTAATTATATCTCGATTTTTAACGTATGTACGTTAACAACAAGCATGCACTCTGAGTAGTCATTGGGGCTTACTCGACACGTTTTGTGCAAACGATTAAATTAACATGGTAACTATTTGTGTTATTTACAACAAAGCGCATATTTATATACTTACTACGTACTTATGTACCTACCTACCATCAAAGTATCGATACTCGTTTTCAGCAGTGCCCGTTCTGCAGCCAAGTGACTGGTTATTAGAGGTCCTACACGATGAACCTGTAGATGTTCCACATAAAGATCAGCAGACCCTTACCAGCACAATGACGAATACTTCAAACTCCAATGATGTCCTGCCCCAAGAAGGTCCAAATACGTCAGCAGTTGACACTGAAGAAAAGAAATCAACTGAAGAAGAACCAGCAACTTTGGACACGGACATATTACAAATATTAGGTGATGACCCTTTATCTACCGTTAAGTACGGTACAGACATTCGCAAGGAAATAGCTACTCGCTTCCAATACGGAGCAACTGAGGGCATTACCAAAGAAATTCGAAAAGAACTTATTTCTAAATATCCGATTCCTGCGAATTGCTTGCATATAGATGCTCCCAAGCTTAATCTGGAGATAAAAGTTGCGGTCCCAGAAACCATCGCAAAACGAGACAAAGGCATCGAAGCTAAACAAAAACAAATGGCGACCGCCTTATCATGCTTAGGTGAAATTCTCACCATGCAACTAAATTCCAACAATAAAGATAATGACTTATTACAAAAGCTCATCGCTATCAGTCGCATTTTATGTGACATACAACACGCGGATAGTGTGACAAGGAGGAATTTTATATTGTTTTCTTTAAAGAAAGATTTAAAAGAACACCTCGTCAACACGAAGGTGGATACTTTTCTCTTCGGTGAAAATCTGGCACAGACGTTAAAAACTGCAAAGGCTGTAAACAAATCTGGCGTGGAATTAAAAGCTGAGTCAAATAAACAAGTTCCGATGAAACGATTGAAATCTACAGTAACGCGTTCTTTAAACCGCAAGGCTGGTCCACAAGCCCGCAGGGGCCGGCAGCAGCACAGGCACCGTTGAGGAGCCGTGAGCCTTCAGCTCCACGAGGGCCGTTTCCACCACCGCCGCCTGCGCACTCATCGAGGCTGTCGCACGCGCATCCGCCACCGCGCCGCCGATATTCAATACAGTTAAGTACGCTCGCCGTTTATCTCTTTTTTATAAACAGTGGGCACTTATCACAAGTGATTCGAGATTGTTACATGGCTACTCTTGATTTGAAGGACGCGTACTTATTAATAAAAAACACGAAGAATCAAGGAAATATCTACGATTTATTTTTGAAGGAAATACCTATGAATTTAATGTTTTACCGTTCGGTCTTAACACGGCACCATACGTTTTTACAAAAATAACGAAACCTGTTGTAAAACTATTGCGGTCCGCGGGTCTCCTCTCTACCTTGTACCTTGACGACTGGCTCCTGTTTGGTCATTCCTTCCACCAATGTTTATTAAACATAGATTTAACTAAAAAGCTTTTAGTTTCACTCGGTTTCATTATTAATGAACAAAAAAGCATGCTTCGACCTTCTACGTCATGCAAATTTCTAGGTATGGTGATTGACTCACATCACCTTCGATTAAGTCTACCCACGGAAAAGAGATTACATATTAAATCAGAGTTGAAAAGTTTCCTAAACGTAAAACGTTGTAGAATCAGGCAACTAGCGCGGCTTGTTGGATTATTAGTGTCAGCGTGTCCAGCCATAGAATACGGATGGCTTTATACAAAAGAAATGGAGCGTTGTAAATTTCTGAACCTTCAAGGTCATGACGATTTCAATAGATTTATGAATGTACCTGACTCGCTCCACCCTGACATTAATTGGTGGTTACAAAACATCCAAAACTCGCATCACCGCATTCGCAGCGATGTCTTCCGTACAGATTTTTTTCCGACGCCTCAACTACGGGGTGGGGGGCGGCCTGTGACAGCGATACAGCGAACGGGCAATGGTCTAACATAGAACGAGAACGACATATTAATTATCTCGAGTTATTGGCCGCTTTCATAGCTCTTCAAATTTACGCACGTGACCTTTACAACTGCGAGGTACTACTGCGGGTAGATAACTCAACCGCACTATCATATATTAACCGAATGGGAGGTGTACAATATCCCCACCTAACCCAAATAACGAGAGAAATTTGGCAATGGTGTGAGGAAAGAAAGCTATTCGTATTTGCTTCCTACATCAAGTCCTGCGGCAATACAATTGAAGATTTTGTAAAAGAAGGGTTCATCCTGACGTCGAATGGGAGCTAGCAGACTGGGCCTTTAAATCTATAACGCACGTTTCCAACTGTCCAGAGATTGACCTTTTTGCTAGTCGCATAAATAAAAAATGCCCCAAATACATCTCTTGGCACAAAGACCCAGATGCTTTTGCAATAAATTCTTTTACCGTCCCATGGTCGAACTTATATTTTTACGTAATTATAAAATGTCTCAGAAAAATTCTTTCAGAAGAAGCACAAGGTATTATGATTGTACCTTTATGGCCAACGCAGCCATGGTACCCCATGTTTAAAGCTCTTCTCGTTTCGGAAACTTTAGAGTTTTCCGCACAAAGTAATGCCTTAATCTCATTATCTATTATATCTCATTCCAGTTCCCGCTCGATACACAGCACGATTACCCTGGTTGCAGGGTTATTGTGCGAATCGCGCTATCAAGAAGAAGCTTACCCACATCGTCGCTAGGTATTATGCTGGCATCCCTGTCGCCAAACTCTGTAAAACAGTACGATGTTTGTCTTAGAAAATGGTGGAACTTCTGAAGAAATAACTCTATTAATGTCTATACCACCTCCGTACCATCTGTGATAGACTTTTTAACACAAATGTATGACCAGGGAAGTCAATATGGAACTTTAAACTCTTGTAGATCGGCTCTGTCCCTGATACTAGGCCCGACAATATCTAACGACGACAGGCTACAGAGGTTTTTTAAGGGCGTATTTCGTCTGCGACCACCGCAACCTAAATATAACGTTACTTGGGATACCAATTGCGTCTTAGACCGAGTAACTGAATGGTACCCAAATATAGAATTGTCTTTAGAACTACTCTCGAACAAAACAATTACCTTACTTGCTCTCATTACCGCACACAGGGTTCAAACTTTTTCAAAAATTAATATTAAAAATATACAAATGACTCCAGTACATATACTAATAAAATCCCGGATATTTTAAAAACTACTAAAATAGGTTCTAAGCAGCCTATTTTATACTTACCATTTTTCACAGAAAATCCGTCAATATGTCCGCATAAACCAGTAGGTACCCAAACGCTCAGCCGTTGGATAAAACGCACACCTAGCGATTGTGGCATCGACGTTACGGTATTCAGCGCGCACAGCACACGGCACGCCGCGCCGCCACCTCGCGTGCGCTCTCCCGCGGGGTAAGCATCGATCGATACAATCCGTAATACCGCGGGTTGGAGCGGAAACTTCAACACTTTCGCAAGGTTCTATCAGAGATCTATAGTTAATAACGACGAAACTTCTTTAGCACTATCGATATTAAATCAAAATTAATTTAAGTATCACGAATGTCATTAGCTAATTATTTAATTCTTAAAAGCTCACTAAAGTCTGAGATATAGTCGAAGTCCAAAAATGTAAACAAACAACACCAGCTGTCAAAGTGACATCTCATAGACCATAAACCTTTTTTTCCACGTTCGTTTATTAACAGGTTCCACTGTATTGTGACTAATAAACTATAATTGATTATTACCCTTTTGGGTTGAACAATTTACAAAACTGTTTAGAAACATTTTGTGTCATAAAATAATTTCAATTAAAAAAATACCAGGAAATGAGAAAGGTCACGGCCCATGGAAAATTATGCAAAAGAAACTTCTTAGAATATTCTTTATATTGGGAACATAAACTATGTTTTCTATATCAGTGGCTAAAGTGTTAAATATTGACTTTTAGTATTGAGTAAAAACTACTCAGGCAAATTAGGAACAAATAACGTATTTTCATGTATAAACAAAAGCTTATCAGTTTTTGTTCGCTATTATTCAAAAAGGTATTATAAGAGAGTACAAAGACAGGACAGATGTTAGTATAATGTTATCTGTAATTGCTATTGTTCTCGCTATTTGACATACAAAGAAAGATTTTAGAAATGAAAAAATAACGGGTGGAAGCTTTTGCGCCACCTACAAGCTTTATACTTTTTCAAATTAGTTTTTTAACATTAAAGGACAAAAACTGTGGCATAGGTACTATTATACATGAAAATACATGATATGCAATAAAGTATTGAGTACCTACATCATCTGATCCTATTTTTTTGCAAATTTAACCTTGATCTTTAACAATAAAAGACCAGAGTATTTTTTTTTTTTTATTCACTTCCACTCGACGTACTTGAATCAGAATCAGTAACATTAATTATAAAAGTATCCGATACGTCATCGATAAGATGGTCTAGCTGCATCATTTTGTTCTCTTCTTTTATTATGTGCTGAACACAATCACTCCATCTCTGTGGTGTCACCAATTGTAGACCTTCTTCGAACAATTGTCTCACTTCGTTCATTTTGAAGGTCTTATTGTTCCTAGCAACGTGCCCCTTTACTTGCGCCCAAACCAATTCGATGGGATTTAATTCGCAGTGGTAAGGGGGCAGTCGCAGAATGGTGACACCGTGTTCAGCAGCCAACTTTTCCACGGCTAATTGTTGATAATTAGATTTTTCTTTATTGACTATTTCTAATAGTTCAGCTTTGACCATGCTGTCTTCGAATGTAATATTCTTTGATTTCATCCATTCTTGAATACCTATTGCTTTTCCGCCAGGCAGAAGAAGGGGTCTGTTCTAGCTTTCGAGAATGATAGGGGGCATTATCTAAAACTAAAACCGAGTTCTCTTTCAATCTCGGTAAAATACCCCTTAACCACTCCTCGAAATGCTCGGAATTCATTTCATCGTGGTAATCTTCGGTTTTCTTTTTTGATTCGAAAATCTGCAAACCACCGTCTACAAAACCCTCTTCACTGCCCACGTGTGATATTATTAATCGCTTTCCCTTTCCTGCTGGATTTTTTAGCCCTGTTGTGAGCCCTTCGAGGAAGGCTTCTCTTGACGATTTGATCTTCGTATCAACCCATGTCTTCTTAATCACGTGCCCTGCAAATAAAGCAATGATCAATTACTTGATTATTATCTATGAAACATTAAAAAACAAAATGGCGATCAAAATTTTCTTTTTATTCCATATCATAATAAATGTCATTGACTAAACGGGAATGAAAATTACCTTCGTTAATCCAAGTTTCGTCTTGATAATATATAAATCTCCCTTCATTGCGATATTGCTTGATCGTCATTAAATATCGTTTTCGCCACAGTACGATGTCTTGCCGGTCAATCAAACAACTGCGGCGCGTGCGAGTAGCATACTTGAAATTCAAATGTTTCAGCATTTTTCTCATAGTATAGGATGAAAAATCAGGCAGATCAGAATCGTCGTTTACAGCTTGGACTATCTAAAAATACACATACAAACATTAAAAAACTTAATACTGAATAGACTGAGATAAAATAATCTTGAATTTAGCAGCATTCCTTTTTTCAAATCGTTTCAAACCATATTAGCACAGATTGCTTGTATTAATGATAAATACCAGTTAATTTAACTCTCATCAAATCTTTAGAATCTTATTGATTTATTTTGAATTAGTATTCAGATAATTATCTTTAATAATTCCGGTACAATATACTGACCTTTTTAATTGTCGGGCTCTCGTTTCTATAAAAAAATTCATGTACTTTTCTTCTAATGGCAGAAAAGGTGAATTCATCAAGTTTGTTTAGTATATCGGTCTTCGGCCCACTTTTTTCGGGCGATTTAAATTCTTCTCCAGCTTGATTTTCCATCACTATTCTCCGGACGGCTTTTTAAGTTATACCCAGAATCTCAGCTGTTTTGTTGGCACAGTTGCACAAAGACCAATATTCATTTTGTGGCCAGGTATTAAATGTATGCTTGTAGACATTCATTACCATAACCTTCTCGGTTACAGACATTGCAAGGCGTGGTCTTTTTTTCGGCGGTGAAAGAGTGTCTTTTTTTGTTGAAGGACCTGGTTCTGCCTCCATTGTAGTTATGTTTACACGAACGCAAGCAAACACAAACGTAACAACAGAGTAAAACCAAAACTTGACAAAAAAAATAACACAAAACGAAAACTCAACAATAAAAACAAAAACTCAACAATATGACGCATACACAGCAAGGGACACATTCGATAACGACAGCCGTCAGAAACCGAATGAAGAAAATCGCGGTGATGCACTGGTGGGGATGCAACCCGACGTCTTGACCCGTTATCCATCGCTATCGATCAAATACTGACTTTTCATTTTTCATTTCATTATAATATTAACACTAATAACAATTATCCAATTTATTATTCACACTTCTACTTATAAGTATTTGTGTTTATACATAAAAAAAATCGAATAAACATTAAGGACAACCAAAGGTTGTTCATCCCCGAAACATTGCCAATAGGATAAAAAATCTTTCCACAAGAAACAGTTTTTTGAGATTATCTTATTAATTATGGTGTTTTAAATAAAAAATATAATTCGATAATATTTTGTTTGTACATGCACACAATTTATAAATAATATAAAACATCTAGCATTAATTTTTAGCCGTTTTCACTGTTCCACAATTCGTGGAATATTTTTTGTAACGGCATCACCTTTGTTTACATTTTTGGACTTTGATTTCATCTCAGAGTTTAGAGTAAACTACTCGATCTGTGATCAAATTCGATCACACTTACAACTGTATTAATTATTATAATGAATAACTAAGTTTTCAGTTAATAGGTACTTAATTACTATCGGTATATAAATTGTAACACATTATTATCTAAGCTGTGTTTAGAAATATTCTTTTTGGTTTGCATTTATTTTTATTCAGTGCCATACTAATTAAGTAAATTTATACCTAATATAAACAAATATACACATTATTTTCGATTTCCTAGGTAAATTGTACGTACAATATTAAAATGTTTCATGCAATTAAATTATCTTGTACTTATTCCTCCGTTATCATTGATGATATTTTAGTCTTGTCATACTCTTAAAGTCTACAAGTACTACATAATCTTCAATTACTAATCTCGAGGACGAGGCGCGAGTATAATTAATGATTAAACGAACTTACCTAAAGTGAAGTTCTATCATAATTATACGAAGCGCCTCGTCCGAAGAGATTAGTAACTAATTCCCTGCCGCCCTAAGCGAACCGCTCCCAATACTAATCATTCTGAAAATATACATCAATGCAGGGCTCTAAACTATATGAAAAATAACGAACTAAGATGGCGCTGCTGTGAAAGTGTACCCTCAACATATCTATATATATATTTTTTTATATAACAAAAACTCCTAACTATATGCAGAGTGGTGGTACCTATGCGTTACTACAAGTACTACATAATCTTCAATTACTAATCTCTTCGGACGAGGCGCTTCGTATAATTATGATAGAACTTCACTTTAGGTAAGTTCGTTTAATCATTAATTAAACTCTAATATTAAAGTAGATTTGAAGAAATAGCGGCCATATATAAAAGTAACAAATGGTCATAACTTGCTACACATATATTTTAAAAATTACAGGCACATGGGATTTGTCAACTTATATCTGAGGGTGACAGGCGCAGTGGCTGTGCCCCTCAAGTTTTTAAGATTTAAAGCTCTGAGTGGCACTGCAGCCTATCAAAAAATCTTTAGGTGCCATTTTCGCAAACTATCATCATGTTGGTTGACACGCATATGGCTTCTCAGCAACCAATTATATAAAGATCGATTATAAAGAGAAATTTCTTCGTCTAACAGGAATCGAACCTACCTGTGCCAAACCAGCACTACAAGGCCACCGCTTTACCGGCGGAGCTACAGTTTGAGTTGGCTTACAAATTTTTCCAAGTGTCTCGGCTTTTAGAATAATAATTATTTATTTATTTTAGCCATTCTCAATCCATAATATTTGTTAGTAAAGAAACTTAAAAACTAGTGTCAGAATTGACCACATGTCACTAAAATTTATAAAATTAAATAATTATGAGCAGTAAATTGAAATTACAAAACCAAAATTTAATACTATAAAATTATTAAATCAAAATTAAAATACAATCAAAAATTTATAATTAAAAACTTTTCATTATTACTAATTTAAGTTACAAAATTAAAAATCAGTTTATGAATGACTTAATTTAACGTATTATAGCCGATCTTTATATTAACAATTATAACAAACTAGTGGGATAATTTCACGCAAAATAAAACGAATATACCCATGGTATTCAATAATTAAAATTCAAATGTACACAATTTCAGATAGACGAATGCAATAGGCTCTGGGTGATGGACACAGGTAAGATCGGCCGCACGGAATACTGTCCTCCACAGCTGTTGGCTTTCGACCTCGACAATGACAAGCTCGTCTACCGGTACCGGTTCAACCAGTCTGTTTATAATGAACAGTCAGTGTTTGTTACTCCAGTAAGTTAGCATTGTCTTCTTCTTAAGGTGTCGATGGCATACGCAATAATGCTTGCCATGGTGGTGTAATAATTTGTTAATGCGCGTAAGATACTCTCTGATTGTTGCCCAAAGTGTGCTAGAGGTACAGGATAGGAAAAAAATACATCGTGTGAGGAGGTTTTCATACACCCCATTCCCTATTTGGCATAAACGCTAAGCAAGATCCGTACATAAGATTTTTCCATACACCGTTAGACACACGCAAGTTTCCTATTGGTACTATCAACAAACCTGACGCCTTGTCACTTGGATTATTTTTGCATGCGACCGTTACAATAAGTAACTTATTTCTGGTAACCTGGCGTTTAAATGTTAGGTTATAGTTACGGCATTAAGTTAGTTTCAATAAATAGAAAATGAAAGAAGGATGGCGACATCCCGTGTAGAGATGGGTCATGGATAAATATCATTGGGATAAATACTCAGTATTCAGTATGGATAAATAATATCCATATTTATCCATTTTTACTCGATATTTATCCGAAAACATGGATAAATATTTCTAATCGTGGTTTATTATTTATATAGTGAAACAAAGTATATTTTTAAGCTTAATTGTAAACATGGATACAATTGAGTAGTAGCATGTACGTATAATATATTGCTTGTTATACCTTTTTTTTCTATATGCAGCATTGACCCAGACGCAGTGATAAATACGAATACGTTTAAGTACCGTAAATCCCTATATTTTCGCATGAATCTTATTATTTTTAAATGCGTAGTTTGTTAAAAAAAACTCTACACACGATATTAAACAGCTGTATAACATTTTGTATGGGTGTTTTTTCAAATTACTAAGTTGGTCCATTATTGTACAGTTGTTCAGCTTCGTATATAGAATATAAGGGTTTTTGGTTGATCAACATTTTATTATAAAAAAATGTACATACTACATTGTAAATACTTAAATGATAATTAATTGTAAGACAAAGGAAATTCAATTCAAAATCACTTGGCCGACTAATTTACATGAGTGCGAAAGAGACGGAGAGAGCCGCTTAGGAGAATTATGTCCGCAACTCCGCGCCATAGATGAGGTCCGCATTTCACATCAGTTCGTAGACGAGTATTACAGTATACATAAATAGCCATCTTGTGGTTTTCATTAACATTGCGCCATCTAGTTCCCACGGGCGAAACTAACTCGTACTAAACCAATACGTATCCAATATATAGGTAGACATATATACCTAGCGAGCGCCTTTGAACGCCCGCGAGTTACTATTTGGAGGCGGTCACCGCCCAAAGCTCTGTGATCCAAATTCCGCTTCCTATCTTTGGCCGGTGATCGACTCAACGTTTTTTTTGTGACTATGACTTACATGTTTATTTATAAGTACTGTAAGTGTAAGTTGTACAAACTAAATATATAAATAAATAAATAGATGGAGCCAATCATAAAATAAATAAAATAACATGGCATTATCTATAAAAATGTGTGCAATAAGCGCCATCTAGTTACTTTGTTTTTTATTACTAAACATACGAATAGCTTTAATAAATTGGAGGACATACTACTAAATTCTCAAATGTGCTGTCTTGCATTGCGATTAACAGTCATCTTGAGTTATTGGTCCTTAGAAACAACTAAGTAAACCGTTTTTTGATGCACTTTTCTTTTTCTTGTTGGTACTTGGTACATCAGGAAGAATAAACTTTTTTTTGTCTACCTCTATAACCATTGCACATTAATTTGTTGCCATAAGTTTTACCTCTTTCTAATGACAGTGTTATTACAATTAATTTAGGTGGTGGATGTAACACCAGGCGACTGCGGTGATACATATGTGTACGTAGCAGACGTAGCTGCCTACGCGCTGGTAGTGGTCGACGTGGCGAGAAATCGCTCTTGGCGCCTCACTCATCGCCTCTTCTATCCGTTCCCCACACGAGCGAAGGTCACCGTTGACGGTAAGATTCCACAACATCATTGGCTCGCAATAGTTTGTTGTGAAGTATACAACACCCAGACCCGAGACAATAATTGAAAATAGAAAAATTGAGTTTAACTTAATTGTAATACTCTTCGCGAAAAGGGGACTTGATGAATCTTTATATCTACCTACCTTAGGCATCTGTCCCTCGCAAATAAGGTTTAATGTTAAAACTCACCAAGTCAGGAAGCGTTTATATAATTTACCTTGTATGTTGAGAGAAAATAAATAAATAAATAATTATTTTAATATAAAAGATTTTCTACACTGACCCAGCCGGGATCGAACTCGTGACAAAACGACTCGTGTCGTCAAAATCTAGCGAATGCGCTGTCTGTGTATATATGTATATCATGGCAACAATTGAAATCAATTCATTAATACGCCACGTGAATAATGGCGAATAGTCGTGGTGACTGTTTGTTAATTTTCAGTTTAATTCCCGTATATGTAACCGAGCTGTACAAAATAATAGTATTGATATACATTGTGACACAATTTAAAAATTTCCGCCATATCATTTCACGACTGGATGAGTGTCCCATCACAGACTCTTTTTTCCGTCAGACGTAATTTCATCGTCTTAACTGCCTCCATGGAGTTCGGGTGTAATTTGTGTTTGTCTGTGTGTGTGTCCATGACACCCGCGACACAGGGTTTCCCTAGTGCGAGGCTATGTTGAGTGTGTGCGTTATTATTTACCCTACCTTTACCTTAAGTTGTGAAAATAAAGATAATAGTATTTCCACGTATTTTTAGTGAACTATGTGTCAATAATTTGTGGACTTATCTAAAATGTGTAATGAATTAATCTAAGTACAGAGTAATAAAAAACTGATATCAAAAGTCATTCATCCGGTAGTTTGCCACCCTTAGAGGTGGAATATTTTCTTCAAATTTAAATAGGACCACTTCTGAGGTACCCTCTTTGACAAAAAAAATCATCAAAATCGATTCTCAAATGGCCGGAGTTATCGCGTTACATACAAAAAAACGTGCAGTCGAATTGAGAACCTCCTCTTTTTTAGTCGGTTAAAAATAGATTCTTGATGTTTAAAAAAATATATTAGTAGACCTCTTCTGTAAAGTTATGTCGTCTTAATTTTACCCACCTGTCATTCTAATCAAGCTTAGTTATACGTGGTTTTACGGTACTCCGTAAAATACACTGTACACGCTATACTTTGTGTTTAAATTTACTTTCAGGTGAGAGTTTCGATCTAATGGACGGAGTACTGGGCATGGCGTTGTCCCCATGGAGACGTAATCCCGATCGGTTCCTCTACTTCCATGCTTTTGCTTCCACCACAGAAAACGTGGTCCGGACATCTGTACTCAAAAATGATAGTTTCTTGGCAGATCCTAACGTTGACCCTAAACTTATCAGGGTAAGTTGAACATGACTAACGGAAATACTAGTGTCCAAATAATAATAGATACAGGCGTTACTTTATAGAAGTCAGTGTAATAAAAATACAACCGAATAGTTCTGTGCGAATCCAGTTAAGGTACACTCATACGAGATAACTAAACAATAAACCATAATTCACTCAAAATATTTTTGGTTTACGTAGTGAAGCACATGTTCACCTCACGAGAGCGTTAGCGCATAGCAACGTTGGTTGTGATAGACATACATAGAACGTCCACGTCACACCTCCACTAGTTTGTTATTCCGTGACCATATTTATGCCTCACTACCTCCACAATTACCATCTTTATTACATGTTAAAACTTATAACGACATCAAATTAAAAATTTACTATAATGCTGTGGCGCAGCGGGCTGCTGTTCACAACTCAATATCTGAACACCTATTTACTATAATTAATTTTCGAGTTCTTAGGTTTTCGCGATTGTTACACATAGGAAATGAAACTATTTTTCCGGATTTAAATCGCGTATATTTGTTTTTTCAACCTTCGCGTATATTTGGTTTGTTTGAAAAAACAAATATACGCGATTTAAATCCGGAAAAATAGTTTCATTTCCTATGTATAATTAATTTTAACAAAATTTACTTCTATTTTTAATCATAGCAATGTCCATACCTACTTCATATTTTTATTCATTATCGGGTCCTGTTGGAAATGACCTCAATCATAACAGAAAGATGATATCTATAACTTAAATTCAAAGACATTTTCTATCTTTAATCTTTTCTGTGTTCTGCTCCTACAAAAAATATCAAAAGCCGAGTCTTAATACCCAAAATATGAATTGTTTACTTAGATACCTACTTTTTACAGGTATTCCCGGATGAGCGACCAAATCAAGCAGTTGCGGAAGCAATGGATCGGAAGGGTATCATGTATTTCGGACTCATGGACCCGCCAAGTATTTGGTGCTGGAATTCTGCCACGGAGTACAATCAAAGGAATTTCCACCAAGTCGCCGAAGACAGGGAAACTCTACAGTTCGCCAGTGGGGTCAAAGTCATCAACAACCTTAAGAGAAAACAGGAGTTATGGGTTCTTACATCAAGCTTCCAAAGGGTCATGACTGAGTCCCTAAGCTCTAACAGGACAAACTTCAGAATTCACGCGGGAAAGATCCCAGTGATCTTGGCAAAGTCACCATGTTTGTTTCCCCCAAAGAATCGGCGGCATGATTACTATGCAAACATTATCGGTGCCCCAGCCGAATAAAGCGGTATTATGAAAATGACAATTTTACAGGAAAAATTTAAAACACACGAAACGCATTTCCGAAGTTAGTGCTAACCCGATTTTAAAGATCTAGGTAACAATAAAAGCGGCATTAAATTTGTAAGGACGGGTATGATGTGTATTGTACTGCTTAATTGTCATTATTACAGACATATTTAATAAAAACGAATTAAACTTTTATTTTCCACATCTGTAATGGTACAGAACATCCTCCCTAATTGATAATTTCAGGTGTGTCATTTCTATTTGTCGATAAGAACAATTGAGATAACACATTTGTTTGTGCCTAAGTACAAGTTTATATTATACAGGTGTACGGCGTGCATGTACAGGTAGGTACTGATCAAAGAGAAAATAACCGGGATTTTGTTTTGCTAAATGAAAGTGGAGTAAACATATACGTTTGCAATCTGCTTCCAAGTTATTTGAGCGCATACTGATTGAGCTCAATTTAGTGTTGTGTTTTGTTTAGTGTGTAATCATACAATATGAAAATGTACTTAATTGCTATTGCACACAATAGGTTTTTTAAAACAACACTAGTAAGTTATGGTTTATACCGACTCCGATTATTGCAAGAAATATAACTATCTAAATACCATATTGTCTTAATTACATACAATTTTATTTGCGACCCGGTAACATATATTTTTATTTAAATTTTATACTACAACAATATGTTGTATGTACACACGTCAGCACATCAGGCTACACATTGACGTATCTTGTTCCGTTGCACTGGAGGCGATTTTTGAACAAAATGTGTAGTCTGATGTGCCGTTGTCCGTACGTGTATGTACGTAAGCGTTTCATACTTAGATATGCATATGCGGTCGCTCATCGATTGGTGACGCACTCTGTTGTGTACTCTTGTAACGTGTAGTTTTTATAATAAATATTATAATGAAGTGAGTGTTCTTTTTATACCAACCACATGTATCCCTGGACCGTCGATATAATATAGGACCGAACGTCGACATACATTGTCAATTTCATAAACAGATATAGTCACTGTCTATGAGTAACTCAAAGACATTTCGATCCTTCTTGCTTTTGATCATATCGATTGCCTAAGCGGACATCACTTGTAATTTCCAGTTTATGTGGCACTCATGGAGCTTTCACTCCTTCATATTTGTTGCTCTAATTATCCAATATTTACAGGCGCTATTTATTGTTGTGTAGTCGGATTTACCAATATTGTATTTGTTGGAAACATTTTTACTTCTAAATGATGTAGGTTGTACTTTATTATTTCCAACACCACGATTTAATGATAATCGTATTACAGATTTAGAAAGGACAGAATAACCACTCATTAGGTTAGGTTAGTTGGGTTTGTAATTAGTATTTTAATATAGTGAGAAAAATATTTATTTAAAATAACCCAAATGTGAGCTGCTGCTTACACAAAAATGCGATTTGCAGACCATGTCGTATTGGGAAAGAAAGGGTTTGCCCTGCTGCATTAATAATGTAAAGTTACTCAACAATCAAACACATTTTGATTTTAATTTAAAAAAAAATATATTTTCAAGATCTATTTTGCTTAAACATCAAATCTACTCTGATTATCAATTTTCTTGTACAGTTACTCACACACTAGGTGTAGTCGTAGGTAAACATGGTAATTTGTAGTTCTTTAAATGACTTAATTTACAATGCAAGTCAGCAATATCAGTACAGGCAGTACCGACTACACAACAGCTAGAATATTTATTTTGGTAAGTATTAGCAGGCACTTGGGTTTTTACTAGTTTCGCCAACGGTGTTAGTTCCTTTGTATACATTTCTCGAGCTAATAGAATACGACTAGAATGTAGTACACGGTGACATACGGATAATATGTTTATATATATGTTATCTAAATAGACTTAAATCACTTGAAATCATAACACATACTTCCAATATGCAGATATTACGTTTATATGCTTTAATGGAATGGATTCTAATCATTTGAAATCGTGGTACATATCTTCATTTCTTTTTTCTTTTGAAACAAAACTGATAACGCGACTACACCGTGAAATATTATTAATTTTACTCACGTTCTTTGGCAGGCTCGCCATTCTGGCGTTTGTACAGGGTTAGCTCAATAAAACAACGTTTGTGGCTTCGCGTACACGTATGATACACGCCCGCTCACGCCACTGTCTCGTGACGTTATGGCGGGAACGGCGGGCCGCAGTGTGACATATATTGTCTATTGTCTATGGTACATTATGTCAATACACAACACTGTGCTGTGTGTGTGACTATTAGGACTCCACCTGGTTCCCTAGACAGATATTTATTAAAAATAACCTCTCTTACGTTATATTGTAAGTGTAACTACCTATTTATCTTAATAAATTATGGAATCTTACGTAAAAAAGGACATTGAGTCAACCCGTGACCATGGAGCGTGCAACCGTTCCGAAATATCGGGAAAATAAAAAGAAGTCATACCGTGGTAAGAAACCTGATACTAGTGATAATCATTTAAAAAGGACATAATTTTCAAAACAATTCGTAACGGTTATTATTCAAAGTCACCTGAAATATGCACATGAATATCTCTAACCGATATTTACTGGTATATTTATGTATACAACAACTTTATTGTTAAATTTGCCTTGCAACCACGGATATTATTGTAAGCGACATATTAGATATATAAATAATTTTGTCCTATTGTAAT
>NW_020655405.1:59038-90317 GCF_003589595.1 Hyposmocoma kahamanoa
GTTTGTATGGGTGAAGAATTCAAAAATTTTTACCAGAAGGGATTCGCAGTCAAAGGTGATAGCAATAAAAAACGAGAGAGACTTGCAAAAGATTCAATAACATATGGTAATCATATGTATAGCTATTTTATGAAGTTACTACTTGTGTACTTTAATTTACCAAGAGTAAGTTACTTTAACAGTTTTAAAACCACTTGTTGCCTCGTGGAATTCTTTTGTTTGCAACTTTGTTGCGCTTTTGTTCATTATGTTTTTTGTGCGCGATCATTAGCTAACGACCGTCCTATTCACGCCGATAGTGAGTTTGGAATACGCATGTTTTATTTTTCTACTCTCATTTTGTTCAATTATTTTATTCGTTATTTTCTATTTTTATTGCGGCATGTTATTTTTTGTATACGTCTTGAGCTTGGAGCAAGACTCGCCTATTGTGAAGGTACTTATTTTTCTTTATATTTATTTCATATTTTAAAAGTTATTTTAATCATTTGCAATGGCTAATCCTATAATTTATTATCAGAATTGCAGAGGGCTCAGGACAAAAACAACAACTTTTTTACGTAACTTAATTATGAATAACTTTGACATTGTTTTGCTGACTGAGACCTGGTTAGTGGACAGTATATCAGATAGTGAATTATTCGATGATAGGTATCTGGTATTTCGGCGAGATCGTGACTACACACTCACTGGTCAATCTATGGGTGGGGGTGTTTTGATAGCTGTGCAGCGACAACTTTTGTCGATGTATAACGTTGACTGGCAATCCAGTGCCGAGGATATCTGGGTAACCATAACTCTTCATAGTTCTAGACGTAATCTCATTACTAAACTTCATTTGTGTGTGCTATATTTATGCGAACAAAATGGGGGAAATACTTTCTTTGTTCAATTAATTAAATTTTATAATAAGCTTTTGAATGTTATGCAAAGTAACAAATTAGATAAATTTCTCGTGGTAGGTGACTTTAATATGAGTGATATTTTATGGTTACCCTCCGAGATTGGTCTTCAACCAATAAATGTAACAAATACTTGCATTTTAGACTTTATTGATGTTTTAAGCGAATGCAATTTACAACAATTTAATAATAATAAAAATAAGTATGACAGGGTTTTAGATCTTGTTCTGTGTAATGACTATGTCTCAGTAACAGTGTGCCCCGATCCGCTTATAAGGGAGGACGGATATCATCCTACTTTGATCATTCAGCCATCCTTTATTGAATTGGATTCCTTAACAATCGAAAAAAGTACTATTTTTTCTTATCATCATGGTGATTATGACAAAATTTGCCAATGTCTATCAAAAACTAATTGGTCATTAATTTTAAACACAGGCAATGTAGAGGATGCCACTAAAGTCTTTTACGATGTTGTGTACCAACTTCGTGAACAATATGTACCCAAACGCCAGATTAGGGACAGTAGGTATCCTCCTTGGTATAACTCTGCTTTAATAAAAATTATAAAAGAAAAATATAAGTTTTTAAAAAAATTCAAAGTTTATGGTAATATATCTGACCAACTAACTTTTTATTTGTTGCGTGATAGGGCTAGGATGGTGGAAGAAAAATGCTATAAAAATTATATATGTACCATAGAGTCTGCAATCACTAGTAATCCGAAACTATTTTGGTCGTACATTAAACGTATGAGAGGTAGTAGTTCCTACCCGGCTACTATGAAATATTCAAATCGTTCTGCAGATACAGGTGAGGGTATTTGTGAACTTTTCTCCGTCTATTTTAGTTCTACTTTCTTGGACTCGGATCCTAACTCTTCATCCTCTAGTGCTCCATCACACAACGATATGCCTTCTGTCTCATGCGGTTTGTCCTCAATTGAGGTTTCAAGCACGCAGGTTTACTCACTTCTTAAAGGTCTCGACCGTAATAAGTCGGCAGGTCCTGACACCTTACCCGCTACGTTTTTAATTAATTGTGCCCATGAGCTCTCTGCACCAGTGACCATTTTATTTAAAAGGTCGCTCAGAGAAGGTATTATGCCCTTATTGTGGAAATCGGCCTTTATTACACCCATTCATAAAAAAGGATCCAGAACTGATATTGAGAACTATAGGCCTATATCCAAACTATGTCTACTCGCTAAAATATTAGAACGTGTAGTCTTTAATCAACTGTATGAGTCCGTTAAGTCAAGTTTTATATCACAACAACACGGCTTTCTCAGGGGTAGATCCACGGTTTCGAATCTAATCTTATTCAACGAGTTCCTTACCAATAATATGGATGCGGGTAATCAGGTCGATACCATATATACGGATTACAGCAAAGCATTCGATCGCATTGATCATAATATCCTATTGTCTAAGTTATTATCTCTCGGTATAAGTGGTGATCTGTACCGATGGTTCACGTCATATGTTTTACTTAGGTCCCAGTCAGTAGTACTTAATGGTTTTGCTTCCTCATGGGTAAGCATTCCATCCGGTGTTCCCCAGGGTTCTTTATTAGGTCCTCTTTTATTTGTCATATTCATCAATGATGTCGGTTCGTGTTTTTTACATTCAAAATTTCTATTATTTGCTGATGACATGAAAATTTTCAGAGTTGTTAATGATATCTCGGACGCGATGCTTTTACAAGAGGATCTGGAGAGGCTGGACTTATATTGCGCTGCCAATAAACTGGATTTAAATGTTTCTAAATGTTTCTATATCAATTTTACTCGTAAGAAAAATATTTTTAAACGTGTTTACAAAATAAAAAAATTGAGTCTTATTGGCAACAACCTTGGGAGAGATTTAGGAGTGACACATGATAACAAATTATTGTTTGATGACCATATTTCTCGCATATGTGATAAGGCACATAAAGCCTTAGGATTTATTATCCGAGTCTCGGGTAGTTTTAGGAAGATTAAAACCCTTAAAATTTTATACTGTACGTATGTCCGTTCGCATCTAGAATATGCGTCCCAAATTTGGAATCCATTTTATGAAATTTACTCTAATAAAATTGAAAAAATACAAGCTAAATTTACTAGATTTTTAAGTTTTAAATTTAAATTACCTGAAGTGGACTACGTACACCGATGTGTAAAGCTCCACCTGTTACCATTGCATCTGCGGAGAAATATGTGTGATATTTGTTATTTATTCAATATAGCACAAGGTAGAATTGATTGTCCTGAGCTCCTCAGCAAGGTTGAATTTAAAATTCCAGTTAGGAAATTGCGTAGGCGGGAGTTGCTCCATGTTCCAATTAGTCGAACTAATTATAGAAAAAATAGTTATTTGCCAAGAACGTTAGCACTATTCAACGTACTCAATGATGACCTCAACATGGATTTATTCTGCGACAGCGTTCTGGAAGTCAAATCTATGTTGACCCAAAAGTTCATTTCTAATTTGTAATGTGAATTTGAAATTAGATGTGTCTTAAGTTAGTTAGCATAGTTGATTTGAAAGTAGTTTAGTTTATAATTTTTCTGTATATATGTGGAAGCTTTTAATTGGCATTTCTTTGCATACTTAGATATGTAATTTGTAAAAGTAGCTGTAAGCTCCCCAAATAAAATAAAATAAAAATAAAATAAAATAAAGTATGAAATTGCCGTTTTATTGCAATAGGTTCTTTGAATTTTCATAGAATCTTCATGGTTTGAGGTTTTCGAATGAAACTTTTTTCAAATGGTTTCTGTGATTTTTTTTTTAAATTTGAAACATTTGAATATCGACTTTCAATTGTTTTTGTTATTCAATTTAGACAAGAAAGATGGATACTGCGAAAATTCGAGTGATTTTTGAATACGAGTTCCGACGCGGAACTAACGCGGCAGAAACAGCCCGCAATATCAATGCTGCGTTTGGAGAGGGGTCTACTAATGAACGCACCGTGCGATTTTGGTTTAAACGCTTTCGTGATGGAAATTTCGACTTAAAGAACGAGTCACGAGGAAGACCGCCCACACAGGTGAATAACGATGAATTAAGAGAGATAGTGGAAGCCGATCCTAGTCAAACTACCCAGGAATTAGCGGCATGGTTTAACGTTACCTTACCCACAATATTGACTCACTTGCGTCAAATCAATAAAATAAAAAAATACGAAAAATGGGTGCCTCATGATTTGACTGATCTGCAGAAAGAAACGCGTGTTGAAACTTGTGTTGCCTTGTTGAACCGGTACAGAAATGAAGGAATATTGGATCGAATTGTAACATGTGATGAAAAGTGGATTCTTTATGATAACCGGAAAAGAAAAATGCAATGGCTGACCCCAGGTCAAATGCCACAACAGTGTCCTAAAGCAAAACTTACCAATAAAAAGGTAATGGTAACTGTTTGGTGGTCTCAGCATGGTGTTATTCACTATAGTTTTCTCCGATCTGGTCAAGCAATAACGGCAGATGTCTATTGTGCCGAACTCCGAACCATGTTGACAAAACTAGCAGTAAAACAGCCCCGACTCATGAATCGATCTTCACCATTATTGCTCCACGACAACGCGAGACCTCACACAGCACGAGAAACCATTTTGACCCTTCAGGAACTGCAGTTAGAAACCATTCGTCATCCTCCGTATTCACCAGACCTTGCTCCAACGGACTACCATTTTTTTCGTGATTTGGACAATTATCTACGTGACAAGAAGTTTTATTCCCAGGAGGCAGTACAAAATGCTTTCACACAGTTTGTGCAGTCTAGATCGTCGGAGTTCTATCGCCAAGGCATTAATAACCTTCCCATTAGATGGCAGCAATGTATAGATAATAATGGCAACTATTTTGATTAAATAAATTTGTTAAAAATTTAAAAAATAAACAATTTAGATTTTCAGTACAAATCAGCAATTTCATACTTTAACCCCTATTATTATACGTACATGCTCATTGACTTACAAATAAATGGACGACGGGTCTAATACAAAAACCACGAAAAAAATGTCCCAAGTCAACCTATTCGAAATTTAAATTGTAATGTCATCGCAGTATCGCGCTGTCAGTAGAACAAATAAAGACTAAAGCGGAGTTTGGCGCTCTGTATACGATTTTAGCGCCTTACAAGTGCGGACACTTTTTAGCGCGCACCCGACGTCCATATAATTGTAAGTCAATGTACATGCTACTAAATTGTATCAATGTTTACAATTAAGCTTAAAACTATACTTTGTTTCACTATATAAATAATAAACCACGATTAGAAATATTTATTGACGTTTTCGGATAAATATCGAGTAAAAATAGATAAATATGGATATTTATCTTTGTACTGAGTATTTATCCCAATTATATTTATATCTCTACACGGGATGTCGCCATCCTTCTTTCATTTTCTGTTTATTGAAACTAACTTAATGCCGTAACTATATCCTAACCTTTAAACGCCATTGGTTACCAGAAATAAGTTACTGATTGTAACCTTCGCATGCAAAAATAATCCAAGTGACAAGGCGTCAAGTTTTTTGATAGTACCAATAGGAAACTTGCGTGTGTCTAACGGTGTATGGAACCAATCTTATGTATGGATCTTGCTTAGCGTTTATGCCAAATAGGGAATGGGGTGTATGAAAACCTCCCCGCACGATGTATTTTTTTCCTATCCTGCACCTCTAGCACACCTTGGGCAACAATCAGAGAGTATCTTACGCGCATTAACAAATTATTACACCACCATGGCAAGCATTATTGCGTATGCCATCGACACCTTAAGAAGAAGACAATGCTAACTTACTGGAGTAACAAACAATGACTGTTCATTATAAACAGATTGGTTGAACCGGTACCGGTAGACGAGCTTGTCATTGTCGAGGTCGAAAGCCAACAACTGTGGAGAACAGTGTTGCGTGTCGCCGATCTTGCCTGTGTCCATTACCCAAAGTCTGTTGCATTCGTCTATCTGAAATTGCGTACATTTGAAGTTTAATTATTGATTATCATGGATATATTCGTTTTATTTTTCGTGAAATTACCCCACTAGTTTGTTCTAATTATTAATACAAAGATCGGCTGTAATACGTTAAATTCAGTCATTCATAAACTGGTTTTTAATTTAACTGTAACGGTGTGTGTAACTTAAATTTGTAATATTTTAAAGTTTTAATTTTGATTTAATAATTTTATAGTACTAAATTTTGGTTTTGTAATTTCTATTTACTGCTCATAATTATTTAATTTTATAAATTTTAGTGACATGTGGTCAATTCTAACACTAGTTTTTAAGTATCTTTACTAACAAATATTATGGATTGAGAATGTCTAAAATAAATAAATAATTATTATTCTAAAAGCCGAGACACTTGGAAAAATTTGTAAGCTCTGCCAACTCAAACTGTAGCTCCGCCGGTAAAGCGGTGGCCTTGTAGTGCTGGTTTGGCACAGGTAGGTTCGATTCCTGTTAGACGAAGGAATTTCTGTTTATAATCGATCTTTGTATAATTGGTTGCTGAGAAGCCATTTGCGTGTCAACCAACATGATGATAGTTTGCGAAAATGGCACCTAAAGATTTTCCGTTTTTTTGATAGGTTGCAGTGCCACTCAGAGCTTTAAATCTTAAAAACTTGAGGGGCACAGCCACTGCGCCTGTCACCCTCGGATACAAGTTGACAAATCCCATGTGCCTGTAATTTTTAAAATATATGTGTAGCAATTTTGACCATTTGTTACTTTTATATATGGCCGCTATTTCTTCAAATCTACTTATTAGAGTTTAATGAAATGTTTGCGTTTGAGAGCTATTATATAGTTTAGAAAAGAATTACAGATTTAGTGACAGCCCTGGTATTTAACTTTAATGTTGTAATGGCTTTTTATTTTGCTACTATAAATTAGAACGAGTCTGCTGAGAACAGATCTATTAACTTTGGTAATACAGTTTAGTTTATGGTTATGGACTGTACACAAGAAACGTCAACACAGTATCTATGTTATGTATTATATTTATGTTTACGTATAATAAGTTAGATAAATAACGGTTTGGGGGGCCGAAAATTCGTTTTTATATTCGGTAATTGGCATGTTCGGCACATTTACCGCACGTAACGATGAAATAAAAGTAATAGATAGATAGCTATAAATAATTTATTTTAATTAGACTCAACACAATCAGATCTTGAAAAAAAAAAATCGAACCTTTAATTATTCGCCACGGATATATCCATGGATAACCGGTTTTTTACCATGATTGTTTTACGGGACTACAGCAATGCTTTCAACGCTGTCGACAATGACATCCTTCTTGTCATTCTCTGTTCTCTTAATATCTCCCTGCTACAATCGCTTGGTTTTCTGATTACCTCCGCAATCGCCATCAAAGGATCGGGAATGATGACACTTATTTCGAATGGTCTCCTTTGACTTCAGGGGTGCCACAGAGTGGTGTACTTTTATCTCTTCTCTTCTCACTGTTCATAAACATGCTCTCTAAATTAATTTTTCCTCCATTCCACTTGTATGCAGATGACTTGCAAATTTATAGACATTTTGATGTAGCCAATGCCCAATCTGCTATTGAAACTATAAAGAAGGATCTTCTTGTAGTGAAGTCTTGGGATGATGCGTTTGGTTTGCTTGTAAACCCGATAAAATTCCAGGCAATAATTGTAGGTAGCAACAGATTTTACTGCAGGTTGGACATTATAACCGCTCCAAGGTTTTGCATGGCGGAGTGAGTTTTGCATATGCGGAAAATACAAAAAACCTGGATCTGATGATCGACCATACACTGTCTTGGAGACCACAGGTAAATGTCGACGAGTCGAGTCGACGCATGCACTTTTCCTATCATTCTCTCAAGCAGATTCAATTCTTCTTGGTGTTGAACTACCGTTATGGTTATGCTTGCTCAGTCTTTGTACTCCCTCTTCTCGACTACGCCGATGTTTGTTATTAGAATACTACTAACAGTACAAAATCTGGCAATCCGTTTCATATTCGGTTTACGTAATTAAGACCATGTCTCTGAATTTGGGTCTACGTTGAAATGGCTCCCAATCTGACTTTGCCGAGATATGCACCTTCTTTGTTTTTTTATAAAATTCTAAATCGTCCCCAGCTTCCTCATTATCTGTGTTCCCGTTTTTCTGCCTTATCCACCAGTACAACGCCCAAAACGTACCTGATACATTAAAACACTATTATATCCCCAATCCAATTCCAAATTCTTCCACAAACCTTTTACGGTAAGTGCAGGTCGTATGTGAAATAAACTGCCTGTTGGCATTCGTGACAGTCTATCAGGGGCATCTTTCAAACACAAATTAAAAGAGCACTTTCTGCCAAACGCGTTAGATAGTTAATCGGTAACATATATATAAACTAATTTATTTATATAAATTATTTTAATTTGTTATTACAATATATATTCTGCTTATGTATGTATCTAAGTATATAAGTTCATGTAGGTTTGTATGTCTGTCATATGTATATTTTCATCATTTATATTTTTTATTCACATTTAAATTTTATTGTATAATATTTCTCGCAGACTCCACTTTTACACCACGGCTAGGGTTCTTTGTGCAATAAGGAATAAAGAAAAAAAGAGCAAGCCTTAGAAAGAAACGCTCACTTGTTGTATTATAATGCAGAAACAAGCGCGTCAAATCCTACCGAATTGTTTGGCCGAACATTCGATTGCATAAACTTTTTATAGAACATTCTGCCAATATTCGACTTCGTTAAAATCCCGATTCGTCCCATCACTAATAATAATAATCTCAGTACAGAATACTAAAAAACCTGACTTCAAAAGTTCGTGGAATTGTATCTGTTTGCCAAGTTTTACTGAAATCGGTTACCGGAAAGTATGCGAAACCGGATTAATCCCCTAGTTCGTCACTATACGGAACTTAACACTAGAGATAACAAAAATTAGTATATTGAAAGAGAAAAACGCCTTCAATTGGAGCATGGCAAAATCAAACATTAAAATAATTGCTCCTTATATAATTTAGGCGCTATTTATAAAAAATAAAACTTCACGCGTAAACAGCCACCCTTATAGGTGGAATATTTACTTCAAAAAAAAAATGGGACCACTACTGAGGTACCCTCTTTCCAACAAACAAGAATAATCAAAATCGGTTCTTAGCATTATTTGTGTTTCACATGTTCGACGTTACTTACCGCAGTCCTAAATACTGACGTTAGTCCTTCGCAGTTCTGACCTTGATTTTCGTGCCAGGAGTAGTCAGGGTATCCAGAGATTTTGCCCTTCTCGTCCACTGTGCCCAGAGTTACGGGACGACCTTCGCTGAAGCGAGGTGTCGTTACAAAAATTCGTGGCGATAGAGAGTCTGAAATTGGATAAAGCGTTTAAACTGGTTGTTCTTGAAGTCGTCTTCACAAAGTCACAAATTCATTGAAGGGGCAATGAATACGCTTCTACAACAAGATTTCGGTTGTTATTAAAAATTTTCCATTTAATTTTTAATTTAATTTCCGGTTGTTATTCCTGAGCGTCTCTCGAACGATTTCAATGCTATATCGCGTCACTAAAATGGTCCATACACAAACGCACTAACGCACGGTAATAATATGGCGCCACCGTCTATGTGGAAATGGCACGGAACTAAAACCGAGCGTAGAATGTAACATTTTCGTAACGAAAATGGTCTACACACGAGCACTTTTTCTTATTGAATTTCCGCAGCGCAGCGATCTCTGTGCAACTGTAGGTTTATTTACTTTGATTTTATTTGTAAGTCAATGCTTTGATGACTATGAATGAATAAAGTTAAATTATTTATGGAGTAAACTGTACAATTAGGAAACTAAAATCAGCAATGTCCGTACTTGTTCCCATTATTACCTATGCTGTAACCTTTGTTTGGACAAACGTAATATTTCGGCACTTCTTAAGTTGTCGACTATCACTCCTTTTTATGAGTGGGGACAGAGATAATATCAACAATTACAGGCCTATATCGGTACCTATCGCCAGTGATATCTAAAATTCTGGAAAAATTACTCAATAAAAGATTACTAAACTATTTAATAAAAACAATATATTGCATGTAAACCAACTAGGTTTTCGACATGGAAGATTTGCGGAGTTTACAGTAATATCCTTGAGTTCTCTAGTTATAGAACAGCTTGACAAACGTAAGAAATATTTGTCAGTATTTTCGGACTTAAGAAAACGTTTGACACCGTCTCTCTCCCCATACTAGTACACAAATTAGAAAAGACAGGTATAAGCAATACTTCACTTTGTACATATCACTGATTATTTGACAAATGGGAAGCAAACAGTGAATCTAGATAACTTTAACAGTGGGTACGAAGTGATTTTATATTGCGTGCCCCAAGGTAGCGTTCTTGGTCATATAAATGACCTATGTGATATGCAGATCAAGAACGCTAATATCTTTTCTTATGCTGCTGATACGGGCATTGTATTCACTGATAATTCTTGGGATGCTCTGAAGTCTAGTGCGGAACGGGGACCGGAGCATGTAAACAGATGGTTAAGTAACAATTCTTTTACGTCAAATACTAATAACACAAACGACATCTGTTTTGGTACAAATAATGACACTCAGCCCAAAACTAATTTTTACGTAAAGATTCACAATTGCAAAACCACAGGTAACACTCGTAACTGAACATTTTATAATAAAAGTTGCACAATCAAAGTATTTGGATGTTTTTGTGGACCAGCGACTCTGGTATCCACACCTGTCATGTCAGCTCGAACATGTCATTAAAAGAGTAAGAAAACTTAATTGGATTTATAAAATACTAAGCTATGTAGTGCCAGGATCAGTTGCTGGTCTGCAAGATTCGTCTAGGAATTTAAGGAAATATACGTGCGTTTGGTTCAATCAGTATTGATTGATGTATTCCTGTATGGGGTGATACAGGAATATATCAATCAATACTGATTGAACCGCTAAAACTCGTTTTCTTGAGTTGGAACGTGCGCAATGCAATTTGATTAAAAAAATGTATTTAAAAAAAGAATAATTTTTCACTAGCAGCTTGTATGAACTATAACTCTACATCACTCAATCTGTACTCACACAACATAAGTCTCTAAAATATGATCTAAATATTCCGAAGAGGAAAAGGAAAGACACTGTGGTACAAGTATTTAAAGTAAATACGACATTTGTAAACAGATAATTCAAGAAGCGATCAATTCGATTCATAAGGAATTAGAAACATACCCCGAAACTTATTGAGACTGCAAGAAACTTATCTCAAATGGTAACAGTCCAAATCGTACAAGGAAACGAAGATCTAACGGAACACTTGGTTTAAGAACACTAATTTCTTCGTCTATGGCAACAGGTTTAACATACACACGCGCGAAATAAATGACTGGCCAGAAGATTAGTTTTAAAAAAACTTTATTCAAACTGACAGAGTGACTGCTTAGTTCTAATAATAGACAAATAATCGATCTTAAAACTAATTTACAAACTTTATATATTATTTTATTTATTTGTCAGCATGCGAGCAACTGGCACAGTTAGGCGTGCTGACAAAACGGAAGGAACCACGTTCATTAACCTTAACTCCTCCCTCTCCAAGTGAGAAATTATCTGAGGGTGACGATAAAGCCTTCAGAGAATTCCGTAAGGGTGGAATCTTATTATATAATTTGAAACAGACAAAACCTAATACCACCATATTTAGAAAAACATAAAGCACTAAGGTGTCCACACTCATTTTATTGCTCACTATATAGTCAAGGTCTGCCGGCTCGTCGTCACTATTACTTATTTTATGGAGAATGTTATTCACTTCACTGAAGTCGATTCCGCAGATCCACCTGCTTGCCGTTTTGGTTGGCTTGTTCAATTTCTGGCAGCTGCACTGTTGGTATGGATATTCTGAAAAGAATTGTATTTGTTGGGACTTTGATAACTGTGTTTCCTACTTGTGTTTCACAGTCTGGAGTCGGCATCATGATGTAGGTGCCTCGTAATACTTGTTTCTAGGCTTCATTGCTACAACTTTCTGTTATTACGACGTCGTGGCGTGAGTAGACTAGCCATCTTCCTTCCTGAACTCTCAGGATTCTAGTTTCTTCTATTTAGACTTATTTTTGTTGGCATGATGTATAATTTTTGTTGAGCTGCATTAGTTGTTCGATACAGGTTTCAATAGGGTATTGCTCCATAGAATCTATCTCTATATATAGAATAATCTATGTGCTCGCAGGGGTATTTAAAAGACCTGTATTTCAATCTATTCACCTGTAGGTATGGGTATTGTGGAGTGATGATAAATGTGTTTGGTAGAGTTAAATATAGGGCTTGGGGTTACCTTGTAATATATGTACGTGTCGTGATCAACTAACGGTATTTCTAAAATAAAAACTAACGTAGAATTATTAATGAAGGATTTAAGTATATTAATAATATATATTACGTTCTAACTTAACTAAATTATCCATAGTAACTGGATACAACAGTTGAGCGTGTTTGTTTACGGTTTTAAGGATATCATATAACTCGGTTGAGTTTATCATTGATTGATGCAAAATGTGGAGTTTGCCAAAAGCTGACTCTATGTCTTGTATGATGCTATAAATAGTTCGAAAGTTATTAAGAATTTGTTTCATGCTATTACTGAATAGGATAGAATTACTTAGTTTGTTTTCGTTTTGAACTAAGGTTTCTAATTGCGAAGTTGTATAGCGTATATGATTTACGTTAAAGTTGATAGTATCTGTAATATTGACTAACTTATCAAATGCTTTTTGCATTAATGATGTTTTTCTTTCGACCAAATGCTCTATGCCCTATGTTTTAGCTTACTGATTTCCGTATTATATCTTATTGCGTCGTCGTTGTCTAAATTTCCTGAAATAGTTTTAATTAATGAACCTAATGGGTTAAGGATACCTCTTTTTACTCTAATTGATGCTGACGGTAAAATTTGATTAAGCCTATCTCTAGTTAGTTCTATAAAAGTTTCTATATATATTTTAGATAGATAGATAGATAGATAGATAGAATACGTTTATTGACTTACCACAAGCACACACAATAATATGAAACAACAAATAAATAAAGAAAGAAAGAAGACAAAAAAAAACTCAAAACAAAACATACAAAATAACAAAAAAGGTATGAAATAAAATAAGAATACACAATAAACGACATATATCTACAATTAATTAAAAAGCAAGTTGTGAGTGCTGCAGCAAGCCAAACAGGCCATAGCTCAGTGCAGGTGTTGCCCAAAAGCAACGCACTGATTTTCAGCTATCGCCTAGTGGGTAACGCGAAGCGGTGCATCACAGCAAAAAGCAATGTGTAAGTAATGTGTAGGACGTGCAGTGAGTCTTAGTGTAGTTGTGTGTCAGTGTTAACGTGTCGATTTTAGTACCTAAAAATTCTCGTCTTAATTCGGATTGCGTATTTATGATGTCTTTTACAGTAATGTATTCTCCTAAGTTGTTTTCTATCTGTATTCTAAAAATGTCTAAGTCTACTGTTTTAAAAATGGTCCACTGATTATTCTTGATCACTGCTGTTCCTATCTTCATCGGAGCTATTCCTGGATTCCGCTCGAGGTTCTGGATTTCCAGGCTGAATCCTTGCTCGGTCTGGTGCTACTAAGTCAGCCAGTCATTCGACGTCGGACTGTGCACACGCATATACCCCACCATTTTTTCGTCTCTTGTAAGTCAGTAGTTCCCAAAGTATTAGCAACAATGTTCAAGTCTAAACGATGTGATGCTGAATTTAGAGACGGAGTCCAATGTTCGGTGTGTCTCTGTCATCTCGACTTTCCTTGCGCTGGGATTACGGAAGTGGGCTATCGTAAGCTTGGTGATCGAAAAGCCTACTGGAGATGCACTACTTGCAAAAATTCAGCGAGTCCCCACCTATCTTCAAGCAAAGCCACGTCACTTAAATCCACTGTGGACCTCGACGATGTGATGACGGAACTAAAGCGGCTAACAGTTTTAACAGCATCACTTCCGCAGCTGGTGGCTAGCGTTACGAGTATTCATACGGAGTTAGCTGAACTGAAAAATCTGAAATCGGAGCTTGTGAATGTGAAGGAATCTATAAATTTCATGCATAACTCTGTGGACACCTTATCAAGCAGGATAAGCGATATCGAAAAAGAAATCCAGATACTGCTTAAAACAAGAGATGAGATTAAGATGCTGCAGCAGGGAATGGACAAGCTGGAAAGCTTGGTTCGAGGTGGGGAACGAAGATCTCGTATGAAATATATTGAGATAAAAGGAGTGCCCGTAACGCAATCAGAAAACCTGTTCCAGATTTTCGCCAAACTTGGCGATCACATTAAGTGTACTATACCTAAAGAAAATATAAACTACATAGCTCGGATTCCCATGAGAAATGACAAAGTCAATAAAGCTATAATCGTGTCGGTGCATAACAGGTATCAGAAGGAGGACTTCGTGGCTGCAGCTAAGAAATTTACTATTATTCCAACGGACCTGAAACTTCCCGGGGTAAACAGGATTTTTATTAACGATCATCTGACTCTGGAGGACAAGCTCTTACTAAATAAAGCGAAGACATTGGCTAAGGAGAAGGATTTTGCATTTACCTGGGTAAAGGGGTGCGAAATTTATGCAAGGAAAAGCCCCACGTCTCACGTTATAACTATAAAGTCGGAAGCGGATCTGAAAAAGTTAGTATAATTGTAACTATAACATTGTTACTACTTATAATAAGATTATTTTTAAATTGTTTTATTGATGTCGTTTTTGTTGAACTATTGTTGCTTAGTAAATGCCAGGTGTTATATCGTGCTCGCTTCAAAGCTATTTTTGTCACTCACTATTTCGTCTCAACTTTCAAAATTTATACATACTTGTGTTGAATACATTAACAACACATATTATAATTTGAGAGCCACTGGCAGTCCACTAACTCGCTTATCACGTCGTCAGTGCGTGCACACGCTCACCTTTGTTTCGCTGTCGCGCGATCTCGCTGCGATCCCCACCGCCGCTTGCTGCTATTGTTTACCCTACATGTGTCGATTGTTTGCTAAGTCGCCCGCTAATATGTTTTTTAAGCAAGATAATAGCGATCGCCTTATTTATTTTATTTTATGCGCATTGATGCTTACTTATTTAATTTTTGCAACGAGTTCACGCTTTGATTTTATTTTAAGTACATATATTTATTTATTTTACCTTTATACATTATATCATTCAGTATTTAACACATCTTGTTTCAAAAATGATCAACATTTATTACCAGAACGTACGTGGCTTGCGTACTAAAACTTCTAATTTCTATATAAATATTTGCTTGAACTCTTTTGATATTATATGTTTAACGGAAACTTGGTTATTAGAAGGTATAAAAGATAGTGAATTATTTGACAGTAGGTACATGGTTTGGAAACGTGACCGGGATTAAGCTAAAACTCAACAATCCTTGGGTGGTGGAGTTTTGATCACTATACGTAAAGAGCTCACTGTGGCCGTTCGCAACGATTGGTGCTCTAACGCTGAAGAGTTGTGGGTAACTCTTACGTTGCAACACCAGAAGCCAAAGGTAGCGTTCAAACTCAACTTATGTACTGTATATATTTGCAATCAAAACATAGGTAACTCATTAACTAACCAACTGGCATTATTTTCTGAGCACCTTTCTGACATTGTTTTGAATAATCCTTGCGATAAGTTTGTAATTATTGGAGATTTTAATATGCCCAACTTGATATGGGTGGCAGACGAGATGGCCCACGGGTCTATTGTTCCAGGGGGTATTAGGGGTTCTGTTCAGACGGATTTGTTTGATTCTTTTAATTTATGTAATTTATCACAATATAATTTTATAGACAATAACAAAAGTAAAATGTTAGATTTAGTATTTTGTAATAGTGAAATCTCGGTAATTCGTTGTTCCAATCCCTGTATTTCTGCAAACTTTGTACAACTCCATCCTCTTAAGTTGCGGCCCTATATAAAATATTTTTACCAGTCTGGGGATTATGATTCTATTAATTGTAAACTCCATGCGATTGACTGGAATTTTGAATTGCATCGCGGATCATTGAATGATGCCGTCTCTTAATTAGTTACTTCGTCATCAAAATACCCTCCATGGTTTGGTACGCCTCTTATAAAAGTTTTAAAAGAAAAGCATAAATATCACTCAAAGTATAAAAAATATGGTAACCGGCATGACTTTCAATCCTTTGTCACTTTAAGAGAGCAAGGATTTTAGAAAAAGCAATGTTTGATAAGTATATGTCGGATGTTGAGGAAAATATCACTTCTAACCCCAAAGCGTTCTGGTCCTATGTGAAATTAAAGAATCATAATAACACATATCCTGCTGCATTTCAATGCGCGCAGCGCTCTTTTAGTGATGGGGAAGTCATATGTAATATGTTCAGTGATTACTTTCATTCAACTTTCTCACATAGCCCTCAAACTGACAGCGCACCTAACGACATTGTTAACTCCGCATGTGAAATAGGCGATATCAAAGTTAACGCGTCTGTGGTATGCAAGCTATTAAAGTCTCTTGACCTGAACAAGTCAGCCGGCCCAGATAATATCCCTGCAATACTTATCTCTAGATGCTCTAAATCTCTTTCCACTCCTCTTTGTATATTATTTAGTCGCTCACTGATTGAAGGCGTTGTACCCAAAATCTGGAAGTCTGCATACATAACGCCCATACATAAGAAAGGTCCAAAGGACATAGTAGAGAATTACAGTAAGTAAGTAAATAAAGATGTGTTTGTTTGCAAAAAAATCTTGGAAAAAATCGTTTATGGCCAGGTTTACGCGTCCATTAAGCAGGCACTATGTCCAGAACAGCATGGATTCCTGAGTGGCAGATCAACTACGTCTAACCTTCTTTTGTGTAGTGACTACCTTACTAAACACATGTCCGAACCATCATAAAAGGATGTAATTTACACAGATTACAGTAAGTGTTTTGATCCTATTGACCACACTGTACTTCTGCGTAAACTTCAAAATATTGGTATAAAGGGTAACTTGTATAGATGGTTCTCTTCTTATGTAAAAGAGACATGCCAGACTGTTGTATTGAATGGATACACCTCTTCATCTATGCCAATACCTTCCGGCATTCCTCAAGGCTCATTGCTGGGTCCATTGCTCTTCAATATTTTCATCAACGGTATATCATGATGTTTTATTTATGCTACAATAATTTTGTATGCTGATGTCATGAAAGTAATGTTTCCGATTAAATCATTTCGTGACGCACAGAGAATCCAAGAAGACCTCTCCAGATTTGAAAATTACTATAACCTGAACAAACGCGACATAAACGCGTCTAAATGCAATGTCTGTACTTTCTTGCGTAAATCTGACCCAATAATATTTTCATATAAACTTTTAGGCATTGATATCACTAGAGTAACTACGATACGTGACCTTTGTATAACTTTTTATAGTAAATTAATTTTTGACGTTCATGTTAATGAAATTGTTAATAAAGCATCTAGAGCGCTCGGTTTTATAATGCGTATGTCACAGGATTTCAGCTCAATAAAAACCTTTAAAATACTTTACCGTGCCTTTGTGCGTAGTCACTTAGAATACGCCTCTCAAATATGGAATCCCTGTTACAAAATATACGAAATGCGAATTGAGAGAATACAGAAACGTTTTTTACGATATTTGCAATCTAGATCCAAGATCTATATTTCTGATTATTATAAGCGGCGTCAAAAGTTTCATATACTCCCGTTACATGAAAGAAGGCGGATAGCTGATGTTCTGTATTTACTTAAAGTAGCAAGTGGTTCGGTCGACTGTCCTGAGCTTCTCAGTAACATTGGTTTACGTGTTCCAGTGGCTTTTCGACATCCCAGCATACTTCATGTTCCTTTGACGAAAGTAAATTACAGACGAAATTCATACTTCATTAGGGCGAGTGAATACTATAACAAAATAGCAAAACAGCACGATATTGACTTATTTTGTACCACACCTGACCAACTTAAACGACTTCTTAGTAATAAGTTTTTTAATTCTTCTTGTTAGAGTGTAATTCTTTTCGTTTTCTTTGGACGAATTTCTCTTTTTAATCATATTGTTTTCTAAATTCTTTCCTCATTAATTGTGCACAGACCAAACATAAAGCTTATTTATTATCTGTGGAAGCTTATAATTGGCCGTCTGTATTTATTTTTTTGTATGTACTTGTACCTAGCTGTTAGTTTCCCTACAAATTAAAATAAATTAAAAAATAAGGCCAGCAACATTGTCAAGCACCACATGCGGAGGTCGTTTAACGTTTTTCAATGCTACCCTAGTTTTTCTTTTCGTTAGTTGTACGGGCACGATGTTTCTTCCAGGTTTTCCTATAACTTCAGCTTTTTCATACCTGGCTATTTTTTTGCTTTTCTAGTCCTAGTATTTTACATGAAAATCTGGTCGCCTTCTTCGATGGCAGGGGGTTCCTCTCCGCCTCTTTTATTTCTAACCTTTATTTTATTCTTTACTAATGTCTCTGCAATGTGTTCATAGAGGACCTTTAATCTTTTTCTATGGTCTTGCAGTAATTTTTGATAAATTTGTCGTTCCCTATCAATGTCGAAAACGTTACCCGTATCTGTTTGTCCGTAAACTACTTCGAATGGAGTGCAGTTAGATGCAGAATGAATGGTGTTATTATATGCAGTGATGGTATATGTCATTACTGATGCTGCATCTAAATCGCTCTTATCGTACTTGGCTGATCTGTAAATCTCTATAATAGTGGAATGAAACCTTTCGGCGATTCCCATTGAGTTTGGGTTGTTTGGCGTACCTATGTGTAGATTAATTTTGTACATTACCATGAGTTCTTTAATAAGGTCGTTGTTAAATTCGGCCCCTGAATCGCAATTAATCTTACTTGGTAACCCGTACATACTGAGATATTTGATCAGTGCTCGTATCACCTCAGGTGTACTTCTATTAGGAATAGCGATGGCATGCCCAAGTTTGCTAAACGCGTCTACAAGAGTTAAGTAATATTTACCCTCTATGAATAGGAGGTCCATAAATATCTCTTGAAAAGGGGCGTTTTGCGTCTGAGTAAGCTGGATTAGAGTATCGTATTTCATTTTCCTACATTGTTCACAGCTGTTAATATAAAATAAGGAAATAGTTTCCTTCATATTTTCCTAATTTTGACTAAGGTCTCTCGAATACCCCTATGACAAGTTTTGCCCTCGTGGTATCGAGATATTAACTGTCTTTGATCGATTTCAACTTCCGCGACATTAACTACCCTTTCCGTACATTCCATGATATTTATGGTGTTTTTCTTAAACAAGTATGTTATTGAGTTTGAAAATATTTTTCGAAATGAAGGGCCCTCAAAATAAATAAAATATTTATTTTTAGGATTGATATATTCCTTGACAAATTCTTTTATAACTTTTCATTATTTACTGGTGTGTGTACTAGAAGGATATGTTGTTTTTTATTACTAATAACCTGTACACTGAAATTATTATTGAACGAGGTAAAAACTAAAATTTGTCTTGGTTTTATATCAATGGCTTCGTTAAGTATAGGGATGCCTTCGTGTTTCCTATTTGAAATAGAATGAGCGGTAGCCCCACTATTTGATTCTAAAGTTTCTATTTCATCTTCTTGTGCTAACTTGAATGTTTTGCTGCTAGTATCTGAGTCAGAGTCTGAAATATTAATAATATCTGAATTCTCGTCGTCCTTTTCTGTATCTAACATTCTTATTACTGCATCTCTTACAAATTCATCTAAGTCAAAGTCGTCGTTTGGTCTACCTATGTTTACTTGCATGGAAACATCGTCATCTAGCACATTAACTTTTATTCGGGACAATGCATCGGCATTTGTGTTTTGTGATACCTTTTTATATTCGATTTCAAAATTATATTCTTCTAAATGCAATCGCCAGTTAGTAAGTTTACTGTTCGGTTCCTTAAGGGAGTATAACCAAGCCAGTGGTCTGTGATCCGTATAGATAGTAAACTTATACCGTAAAGGTCCGAAATGTTCAACAGCCCATACTACGGCCAGAAGCTCTTTTTCCATGGTACTGTATCTAGTTTCAGTATCGGATAAGGTTCGACTCGCGTATGCGACTGGTTTGTCGGAGCCGACAGAACCCTGTGACAGCACAGCACTGATAGCACAATTAGACGCATCTGTTGTTAAAATAAAATCCTTACTAAAGTCCGGATACTGTAATAATGGTGCGTTGGTAAGGAGTTTTTTACATGTTTCAAAGCATTATTTATATTCGTCAGTAATTTCTATTTTCTTTTTCAAACACGAGGTCATAGGGTTTGTTATTTTGGCAAAATCTCTAATAAACTTTCTGTAATAACCTAATAGTCCCAGGAAACTTTTAATCTACTCAGATTGAACAACTACTCAGTTGTTCTAGGTATAGGATACTTCAGAATAGCATCAATGTCTGTGTTTGGCCTTAGTCCTTCCCTGGTAATTGTATGGCCCGAATAAATCTTCTTTTCGAAGAAAATGTGACTTGTCTAGCTGTACTTTAAGGTTCGTTTCGCGAAACCTTTCAAATACGGCTCGTAGTTTTTGAGCATGTTCCTGTAAGCTTTTTGAAAATATAATAACATCATCTAGGAACACCAGGCAATGTAAGCTCTGCAAACCCTTTAGAACATTATTCATTGCTCTCTGAAAGGTGGCCGGCGCCGTTTTCAGGCCAAACGGCATCCTATTGAACTCGAAATGCCCAAATGGCGTACTAAATGCCGTTTTCTCCCTATCTTCCTCCTGAAACTCGATTTGATGGTACCCGCTTGCCAGATCTAATGTGGTAAAATACATACTCTTGCCTAACATATCAAATAAGTCGTTTATGTTCGGTAAGGGGTATTTATCATTGGCAGTAATGTCATTTAGGCGTCAATAATCAACCACTATTCTCCATTTTTCTTTCGCCCGAAGCATCCATTTTTTTTGGTACCAGGTGCACTGGGGCACTCCACGGGGAGTGGGACTCCTGAATAACATTATCTTTTAGCATTTTATCTACCTGTTTCTTTGTTTCGGAAGTCTGGCATGGGGGTAACCTATAGGCTCTAATATGTATCGGGTCCTCGTTTCTTGTTCGTATTCGATGTTTTGCCTGATTTGTAAAAGACAAGGGTATATCTTCGCAATAAAATATATCCTCGTATTCCCTACAAATACTCTCTATAACCTCTCTTTCCACGCTATTCATGTGATCGAATCTAAGTTTCTTTAAATTCTCCGTAAGTACGATATCTAAGTCGGATCTATTGTTATCATGATAGTTAAGATTGGATTCTACCTTTTCTTTCTCATAGATTTTTACCTTAAATGGGGCTGTCACTACCATGGTCTGTTCGATATCTGTGTAATTCTATATAACTGTTCACGCGTAACCATTGTCTTTCAAAATTTTAGGCAAGGTGATATTAACTATTTCATTGTGTTTACTAGAAGCGTGGGTGCTCACCACTTCAAATTGCTTCTGTTGTTTAAAATGTGTATAATATTTATTAGCGATTTCAGGACTAATGAAAGATCTTGTACTTCCAGTATCTATCATGAATACTGATTTTAATTCAGGTATATATATATGTGGCAAATTTAGCTGCTTATTATAATTCAATTTAACCTGTTCTCGGCTGTGGAGTGTGCACCGTTTAAGATTAAAATTAAATTTTAAATTCTAATCTAACTTCCAAGTTAAGAATTGTTCATTTTGAAATTGTTTGGAAACGCAAAAAAATTAATTTAAATTAAACACCAAAATTGCAAGTTACAATGTTAAATGTGTATTTATAGCTATGGAAGAGTGTTACCTCTTGGCATAGGCTTGATAAGCTTAATAGGAGGCTACCATCCACTGTTAGTGTAAAGTTAATTGTATTACTGAAATAAAGATTTATTATTCTTATTTTAAGTAAAACTCTAGCAAATAGACAGAGCATATTGTCCGATTTGTTTACCTTTCAAGTGACGCGTTCTAAGTTGACAAGTAATGTATTTGCGTGGACATGGTCTTTTAATAATATTTATACATGGTTTTAGCGTCTTCAATAGCTTAATATAAATAAAATAATGTTTTTGTAGGCTGTGTATATGCTTCAATTAAATAAAGTTATTCAATGAATAAATAAGTCCACTTGTTTGTGACTCACCCTTTCTATACTGCACATCTACGTCAATAGGTATTGACTTCCCCGGCACATAATGCTGTTTGGTCATAGCAATCTGCTTGGTTTCTTCATCAGGGAAGACGAATTCCAACTCAGCCCATTGATTAACTATCCTTAGGTTGCTTTCGGCGCCAAGTTCTGGCCAGAAGCACGCCAGGCAGTAGAATAAGAAGAAAAATATCTGGAATCCGTAAGACATTTCTGCCTCGAACCTGTTGAGGAAAAAACAAATTTAGCTGTTAATCCTGTTTATAAACAATATTACAATTGTTTATAAACAGGATTGGTTTTACTTTTATAAAATCAACCTGAGTTTAATAAATATCAAACACAATCGATTAATATTTACGAGCAAGAAATGTTCAAGGATCAAAAAAATATGTTGTATTTTTGCATTTGCTTTTATGTGTCCACGCGCCGTATACGGACACACACGTTTGCATAATCTCGCGGTACACTCGCGTTGCATAACGGTGGTCGTCTCACGCGCCATTTATTATAGAATCAAAGCAATCGTTCGGTGTTTAAAAAAATACATCCAATAATAGACATGTTCATTGTTGTGTTTGTGGTAGTTTGAACAAGAGTGCATCAAATCGGAAATGTTCAGCATTTCTTTTTTATTTCATATCATACCCCATATTCAAGATCAATCCGCGATGCTGGTATAAAAATATCAATACATATCAACAACAACAAACTTACTGCATTTAAATTTTAATTATAGCACTAGAATACTGTAATGAATAATCAATTTGGGAAATTAACTTTTCTAAATTGGTTCTGAGTAGTGCCCTGGAGTGAATGCCGCTGATTTGGTACTCATAATACAGCAAAATCAGCTTGAGATTATGTCTGATTATGTATAAAAAAAAAAAACTTTAGCACCAGTAGTAGTATTTAGTAGCAATAGAACTTGTATTATCAATTTTATTTGTATTAGGTACTTGAAGTTCAGGTAAACATACGGGCTGCCTGTTCCTATATCTGGGCATTTGTATTATGATAGTTATTATATAAAAAATTAAAATTAAATAAAAAGATTAACAGTGCTTTAATAACGTAAAATAAAATAATTATAATGAACAAAATAACAGAAATAGGTATCGTCATTATAAATAATAAACGTAATCAAAAAATAATAATTTAAAGAACCACGTATAACGTTTCGTCCTAAATAAACTACTTGTATGTCGCTTCTAGTTTTGCCCGTTCTATGTATCTTTGTTAATTTTGTATACCAACGTGTTAGTGATTGAACGAATTAACTCACATTTAAATAAGCAACAATTTCCCCATTAATGTAAAATAATTTTTATACTTAATCTTGGCGTTCGAACGGGCGTGTATAGCACGTGTACGCGACGCAACAAACGTTGTTTTATTGAGCTATCCTTGTACTAAGGAGTTTGGATGCTACAATGGCGACCCTGCCGCAGAACGAGAGTAAAATGAATAATATTCCTATCTTAGAGATCGCTTGCAGTGTGTTCGCTCTGATGAGGCTTCTTCTGATTGGTATGACTTAGCCGTTGGTGTCCCTCAGGATGGTGTTCTTTTCCCTCTCCTTTTCTCTATTTTCATTAACTCTTTCACTTCTGCGTTGTTCTCAAACTTTCATCTCTACTGACGATTTGCAGCTCTACAGTAGTTTTAAAACTTCTGATGTCATTGCAGCCGTTGAAGCAGTAAAAATTTTGATTTAAGAAACATCGCACATTGGGCTGAGTCTTTTGGCTTGTTGGTTAATCCCAAAAAGTCGCAAGCCATGATTGTGGGAAGTGAGCGTTTAGGTGGCACTTTGAAAATTGACTATGTACTATGTAGGGTGGTTTGCATTAATATTAGACATAACTGGTTGAAGACTGTACCACCTCAGTCAACCGTGACCATGGGACCTGTAAAGGGCCCGAAACGTCGGATTGTTTGAAAAAACAAATATACGCGATTTAAATCCGGAAAAATAGTTTTATTTCCTATGTGTAACAATCGCGAAAACCCAAGAACTCGAATTGACTATGTCCCAATTATACAGCATAATTCAACGCCTATTGCCTGTAATTCTACTGCTACTAATTTGGGTCTGCCTCCAAAACTTTATGCCTTTAAAATCCAAGATCTGTTTAGTTTAATGTCTTATTTTAACCTTCCTAGATCTTTATTCTTTATTCTTTATTTGCATCAACCATAATACAGTATTAGGATGGAAAAACTTAAATCTAGGTTACAGTTCATTATGGACCCTGAAGGGCACAGCAAATTTTAATTTTAATTGGAGAGGGGAGGCTTTACCCTTTAGAATTTATTAATCTTATATGTTAAAATAAACATAAAAGTAAAAGTAGAGTTTGATGTTTCACTAAATTCAGTAGAATATAATTAAAATTTTGTCTGTTAATATAAAAAAAAAAGTTGAATACATTTATAATTTTTATTTTTTATGATTTATTTTTGTAGTTTTAGGCCGAAAATTTGTCGTTAAAATATTCTTGTACAGAATAATAACTTTTTTCTATCAATAATTTTTTTACTTTCGTCATAAAACATTTTTCATTTGTTTCATCCTTGAAAGAATTGGGCAATTTATTAAATATTTTTGCTGACATCACTAGGGGACTATTTGAATGTAAAGTCAATCGCGAGGTAGGTAACGTGAGCCTGTTATTATGTCGAAATGTGAATCCACAAGATATATCTTTCCGCTTAGTAAACAATTCTGGGTGTTTCTTTACGAATTTACAAATTTCGTATATGTAAATGCAAGGCAAAGTTAAAATTTTGAGACTCTGGAAGACAGGTTTACAGGTGTCTGTTGGTTGTATATTTGCTATTATCCTAATTAGATTTTTTTGCCAGGTCAGCAAATCTGTGGCGTCCACACTGTTTCCCCATAGCATAACGCCGTAAGTGAGCCACGAGTAGGCATACGCGTAGTAAGTCACGAGTGCTGTTGATTGGTCGGTGGATTTTTTTGTTTCGCGAAGAGCGTAGGCAAATCTAAATGGGATTTCCAGTTTAAGTGAGTATCTAATTTCAGGCCTAGTAATGTATACTCGTTTACAATTTCCAATTTAGTGCCTTGATAAGTGGTATTAATTTTTATAGGCTGTCTTTGATCATGCTGATTCCTGCTATTTAGATGCTACTGAAGCTTATTTAGCAGAAATAAGCTTGAACGGTTGCAAAATCCATGCATAAGGTTCATCTTTGGCCTTCGTAAATATGACCGAATCTCACACTATCGCAGTCAGCTCAAGTGTCTTCCCATTCGTCTCCGCAGGAATTTGTCGTCTCTTTTCTTTACAGAATTCTAAATACCTTTGTCTCCCAGGTATCTGAAGGAGCGTTTCAGCTTTCTCGGGTCCCAAGTCTTGTCGCTCTCTTGTTAGGTCCCAGTTATCTTTTCCATCATTCAATTCCGGTTTTTATTCTCACTTTCTGTTTCTCTGTGTCTGTGTCTATGTCTGTGTCTCCTTTACTGTTCATGCTGACCGCATTCACAAAAATAATTGAATATCAATTCAATAAAAATTTAAAATACAGTGAATAGCGACATCTCTCGCCAGGACCGGTAGCTGCAAAGGTATCTAATTGGGTGATAAAACTTTCATATATTTCTCATAGATGGTGCTACGACTAAAAGTCTTTGAAAAACCAAAGACAAAGACACGACCAACAAGCACAGAAAAATTCGTGAGGTCCGCTGATTCGATCCGTGGCTTAGTTGGTATAGCGTCTGGCACGGTATGCTAAAAGACGTCGGTTCGAATCCTTGCAAACAGATTTAAAAAGTAATTGTAATTGAAAATCAAATAAATTTTAAATAATCTTTACATTATTAAGGCTTGATTCATATTGCCGAGACGCAACGCGACGCTACATTAAAAACAGCAATGGAATATAAACTTTATCCTCTACAGAATAAGGCAACATTTTATTAAACAAAAAAATTAAAACGAAGCCGCAAGAAGGGGCGGCGCGCTGGAGCGAGCTGCGAATAACGCACTTAATAAAATGCAATATACTATAGAACATATTATCTACTATATAAAGTACACATTTCTTCAAACAAATAGAAACAAAAGAGTAAAGCCGCGCAGAGCCACGCGGCACAGGCTACGCAGCCCGGCTCCGTCCATATTCCCGCCTCCGGCAACACATAAGGTTTATTTTTTTGAAAGGCGTACTGCTTAGTAGATCCAATTAAATACAGAATTTCAAGTCTACCAAATAGTGTTCTTTGAATGCAAAGAAGCTGACGTCACCTGTATGTGCCACCACGGCCAATGCAAAATGTAACTTGGCTTCAACAATAACGTACATATTTCTTTGAAAGGCAGCTATCAGTTGATCGACATCATACGCAGCGCAAACTTTGGAAATAGCAATGCAATATAGACTTCTCATGTAACAAATAAAGTGAATATTTCTTCTCTCGGGAATCTGCTTTACGAATGGGTGATCGTGTTTATACAAATTGTAGATTTTACATGCAATTAATATAATAATCCAAACAAAACGACATCGTTGGCCCGACGGTTTGCACTGTCAGCACTGCATGAAGGTTCTGGGTTCGATTCCCGGTAGAACCAATACGGGAACTTTTCTGTAGTGCTATTTCGTGATTATCAAATATTATAATGCACAAATTAATTAAAAACCACAACATTACTTTCCAAATCAATGTGAATTTATAACATTTCAAGTTTATGTTCACACAATTAGTCAAATAGCGAAATGAGCGCAACACACCGATGTAAATTAATTGTCAAAGAGGACCGCATTTGCGTCCGCCATCTTGAATCTTTCAGTCAGTCAGTCAATCAGAGTAACACAGCGTGTGTATGGCACGCCGCATACATGGATATCGTTTTTTGGCAGAGTCCGGATTTTAATCCACGCCCTCTGCTTGAGAACCACTGGGTTTGCAGAGTAGCAACTCATTTCAATTTTTATTGAAATTGATAAATATGTATGAAAAATATGAGACTGAATTAACCCAATTTCATCCATTTTAGTATTTAAGCGTTATTGTTTTAGTTGCTACGAATTTTATTCTTTTGTTCCATTAATATAATATCATGTTTTTCCATCACAGTCTATATTACGCGTATAGGTAAATAGCGAGAACTATTAGCTCATTTGGTGCTACATTGTACCTATTGTAATTTTGGTGCAAACTCCATCTTCTAAGGCACAATGAAATAAATTTCTGAGCCATTTGAGCGTACTCTTTTTTATATTAAACTCAGTTGTTTTAAAAAGTAGTAATCACGGTACTGAAAACAATGCAAACGATTTGACAGTGAAAATCTCACATCGAGAATAGAGAAGAACAGAAAAGAAAGTATGTACGAGAATTAATAAATAACAAATAAGAAAGCTGTTATAAGCACGTATATACGGTGTATATAGGTTCCATATTACTTTACGGTCTTATAATATGCGGTAACTGATCGAAACAGCTTTTGTAGCACAAAAGAAATGCAGCACAAAAGAAATGCATTAGAGCAATTTATGGATTTCCCCCGTGACGCCGAACGTCTCGTCGTATGGATCGAGCTGCCCTGCCTCACGCGAACGAGCATAATAAGCGGGCTCCTTCAGGCCCCGCTCTGCTTTCCGTGCGCTGCGCTCAACTGATAATTTTAACAATCTAATATTTAATATTTTCTTAAACTTGAAGTTTGTACAAATTTTTACATTTAAAAAATATTTGGTTTTTCAACTGTGTTTCTTCATTCGGAAACCTAAATATGTCCTCAGCAAGCAAGATACGGGATATCCCGGATGAAACATGCAGAACCTTGTTTCAGAGCCTTGGTCTGTGGCCAAAACCATCATTATATCGTCGGTTTAAAGGTAAAATCACATAAGTGACATTTTCCACAAAAAGTTTTTTTTATACATATATTTTTATATGTTTTTTTATATATATATTATTTATATTTTATATATATACACACACGCTTGGCCACAATCTCACCTGAGGTTAAGCGACGATGGGACGCGTTCACTCTAGCCTTGAATAGCCCCAAACTGTACTTTACGGGAAATACAGATAGAGCATTCCATTGCCGTGTGCATCAGAAAGGAAGAAAGCAAAATGCTTTAAAAGCTGTTCAGGTGTAAAGTACCGCCTGACCTTGTACTGACTTGTAAAGTACGCCTAGTTTTTGACAAGCACTCGATGTTATGGCCCAAAGTTGAGGTTGGATAATAAGTCCAGACCAAGTAACTCATCTCGGAAAGTCGGAGTAAGGTGTAGGGGACTCCGTTTTAATGTGAAAAGACACGGCTGTGTTTTAGCCGCATTAAATCTGATCCTGTTCGCATCTCCCCAATCGGGAGCCGCTTTCAAGCTCAGGTTCAACCTGGTGACCATCGCCTCTCGTTTACGCCGGATCTCTTCGCTGTTGTCTCGGGCGTCTGGCGCATAACTCTCTACCACTGTGCTGTCGTTTGCGTACCCAAAGATACCAGGGCATCAGCAGCAGGTCATTGATATGCAGCAAAAATAGAGTGGCGGAGAGGACAGATCGCTGAGGTATACATTTATACCATGAGGAGCAGACGAGTAACTACAACTGCACAGATTCACCGAACTTTCAGAAAATTGCCTATCCATGTGCAAAAGCCAACAGGGATTCCGTAAGCTGGAAGCTTTTTTAACAGGATATCATGCCAAACCCTATGAAAGGCCTTTGATATGTCGAGAGACACGGCAAGCGGTTAAGTCGTTTTTATTTATATAGCTAAGGTAAGAAAATCACTATCTTTCTGCACGTGGAACTCAATAACAAAAAGCTATAGACTTAATAAGAGTTTTATCTGCAGAAAGATGATGAATTTCTGGCTACCACTGTTACATAATTTGGAGATTTTTTATGGAAAATGTCACTTATGAGGTTTTACCTTTAAGCAGACGATATACGTCTATCTTTGGAGTACAAGAGAGAGGTATGGTTCCCGATCAGGATGATCTGAGCGCCTAGGTGGTTCTTTAGAAATATTATCCACGGTAGGTACCTACTACATTTCAGAAGAGATCGAAAACAAAACGTAGCACGGAAAGTATATACTTCGTTTATTTTAGAGAGGTACAGTAATCATACAACCAACCATCTGATACAGAGTAAACGGCAGTATTGTGGAGTTGTCTTGTGCCCAGCGACTCGTTCTCGAATGTCTTTCTTTTCTATGATCTGATATTTAGCAGTTTTGACTGCGACATCTGATGACATGGGCGAGCTGAAGGCTCATAATCCGTAACGTCAACTAAATACTAAACTTAAAACTAAGACTGGGCCTGAGGTTGGAGGCGGCTCATGGTAAAAAGGGCGCGATCGCGGATGGTTTTCACGTGTGCTTTGAATAACAGCTTCCTATCCAGCGTAACTCCTAGGTATTTTACCGTGTTCTCCCAAGGGATTAGGCAGCCGAAAAGCGATATCGGGATGAAATGCATGCTTGCAATGTAACACCTTGAGGTCTTGTAAAGAGCTTTTGAAGTTAGAAGTGTTTGAATGGAGTTATTGGCTTCGTTTAAAACGCTTTAGGTAGAATATAGTACGTTTCTAATACCTGGACAAAATGTTAAATTTTTTTTTTTTTATGTTTTTATATTTTCATATTTTTTTAGATTAAATAGACTTTTAGAAAATAGACAAAGTTGTTCCAACATTTGAGCAAGACGTCTGATGAGGCTCAGCTCAGGTACCCAGCGGCGCAACTAGTCATTCTGGGATACCTTAATGCTCACTATCAAGAACGGTTGTTTTGAAAGGGTTATAAATAACCCTAAGAAGCCACGACCAGGTTCGCGGCAGTAAAACAGAAAACTTCAGGTCCACAAACTTATTTAAAGTCGGTTAAAAATAAGAAAGGTACCAAGAAGTAAGGCTGTAACAATAAAAGGTATATACAGAAAACAGATACATGATTATAAAACATTTCCTAATTTAATGATGATGAATATTAACATTTTAAATAGACACTTGCCCCTAAAAGGGCCGATTTATACTGAATTACAGATACATATTCATAGGCACATGATTTAGATTAATAGTGATTATAAAATTAGTAAATTAATCAAAATTAGATGCGATTAAATTTTAACCAGCTCGTACGCTGTCGCGATCGAGCAGGAAGTGACAGTGGCACGAAACAAAATCAGAATGCGAGGCAAAAGAGCTATGGAACAATTCAAAATTTAAATTTAAATACGAATTGCCAGGAACCGGAGAAAGGCGATAAAAAGGTGGAACGACGATGAAAGGAGGTCACATTGTCACAATTCCCATATTAGATGACCGATCACGCTGGGAGATAAACGCGTAAACTTGCGTTAACGCTAACCCTTTCCAAGCTCGTCAGTAGCGCCACCAGGATCCCAGATGTTAGGTCTCATACGGCTAATTGAGCTAAGCCGAAAGGCGCTATCTCTGAGATACGCCCTTTTAGTTTTTTTATGCCATTCCATAGCTATAATAATTTCGCATCTAATGGTATAACCGCTCACGCGATACATGCAGCCGTAGACGCATACCACACCTAGAGGTGCCGGTGATGATTTTATACTGATTTATCGGATATCGAAGTTATAACAGGTAAAAGAACTAATATTAATTGCTATTTCGGTAACTAGGTACTCTAGCAAACCATAAAGTTTTTAATGCCTGGGTCTGTCATTTAAAAAAAATAAACAACTTCAAAAATACGTCACGACAATCGTGTGTGTTATAGTTTGGGCTGGTGATTTCGGTGTTTATTTGTTGAAAACATACCGTAAGTAGCGATTTTTAAGTTTACCTTGAATATAAATGTTTAGAAACTATACTTTAAGGAGTTATTTCATGGTAAACGTTAGAACCACTCAAACGGAATATTCACTATCATATTTATCCAAGTACACCAAAAATTTCATTAGTGCTTTTTAAGTGCAGGATTGGCGGTGTATTACTGTATTTTATTTAAGACGTTTTTGTTGGTAGTACGGAGGGTATTTATTTAGCAATGCAGAATAATAATTTTTATTTATAAAAACTTGTATTTAAACTGAATCCTTTTCTATTTTGCGAAACCAAATAGCCGCCATTTTGCGGTAGGAGGAGCGCATCGCGTCAGCGGATAATAGAAATAGCGCTGACTAACTTAAAACATTTAAAAACC